>NC_091130.1:134742913-134982913 GCF_040183065.1 Periplaneta americana
TTAGCTTTCCAAAGTGTCTTTTAAATCTTATGTTATCAGTTATTCACGAAACATTCCTTAAAGAGAGACATAAAAATATTATTTTCACAACTTCTGTTTGAACAGCTGTGCTGTCATCTGCCATATTTAACTATCTGTCAAATGAGTTAACTGCCTAAAATCCTACATTTAAAGTTAACAAACACTTAACAATCATAAGATGAAAGAGTAATGCAACGGAGAAAAATTCTCTCCGGCGCCGGGATTTGAATCCGGGTTTTCAGCTCTACTTGCTGATGCTTTTTCCAATAAGCCACACCGGATACCACCCCGACGTCGGACAGAATCGTCTCAAATTAAGCTCCAACTCTTGGGTTCCCTCTAGCGGCCGCCCTCTGCACTACGTCATAGATGTCTATGAACGTAGGACCGAAGTCCACACATGTGCTGAGGTGCACTCGTTATGAGTGACTAGTTGGCCGGGATCCGACGGAATAAGCGCCGTCTTAAATCACGAAGTGATTTACGCATATCATATATATTATTATTATTATTATTATTATTATTATTATTATTATTATTATTATTATCATTATTATTATTATTATTAGTTATTTATTAATTACTCTTTCATCGTATGATGACGCAGAATATCTGCAAGGAAATATCATATGTACTTCGGTATATTAAAATAATATATATGATATGCGTAAATCACTTTGTGATTTAAGACGGCGCTTATTCCGTCGGATCCCGGCCAACTAGTCACTCATAATGAGTGCACCTCAGCACATGTGTGGACTTCGGTCCTACGTTCATAAACATCTATGACGTAGTGCAGAGGGCGGCCACTAGAGGGAACCCAAGAGTTGGAGATTAATTTGAGACGATTATGTCCGACGCCGAGGTGGTATCCGGTGTGGCTTAGTGGATAAAGCATCAGCACGTAGAGCTGAAAACCCGGGTTCAAATCCCGGCGCCGGAGAGAATTTTTCTCCGTTCCATTACTCTTTCATCGTATGATGACGCAGAATATCTGCAAGGAAATATCATATGTACTTCGGTACATTAAAATAATATATATGATATGCGTAAATCACTTCGTGATTTAAGACGGCGCTTATTCCGTCGGATCCCGGCCAACTAGTCACTCATAACGGGTGCACCTCAGCACATGTGTGGACTTCGGTCCTACGTTCATAGACATCTATGACATAGTGCAGAGGGCGGCCACTAGAGGGAACCCAAGAGTTGGAGCTTAGTTTGAGACGATTATGTCCGACGCCGAGGTGGTATCCGGTGTGGCTTAGTGGATAAAGCATCAGCACGTAGAGCTGGAAACCCGGATTCAAATCCCGGCGCCGGAGAGAATTTTTCTCCGTTCCATTACTCTTTCATCGTATGATGACGCAGAATATCTGCATGGAAATATCATATGTACTTCGGTACATTAAAATAATATATATCATATGCGTAAATCACTTCGTGATTTAAGACGGCGCTTATTCCGTCGGATCCCGGCCAATTAGTCACTCATAACGAGTGCACCTCAGCACATGTGCAGACTTCAGTCCTATGTTCATAGACATCTATGACGTAGTGCAGAGGGCGGCCACTAGAGGGAACCCAAGAGTTGGAACTTAAACTGAGACGATTCTGTCCGACACCGGGATGGGTATCCGGTGTGGCTTAGTGGATAAAGCACGTAGAGCTGAAAACCCGGATTGAAATCCCGGTGCCGGAGAGAATTTTTCTCCGTTCCATTACTCTTTCATCGTATGATGACGCAGAATATCTGCATGGAAATATCATATGTACTTCGGTACATTAAAATAATATATACTTAACAATGAGTTAAGTCAAACTAGTATTGAAGACATGAAAAAACTATACTTAAGAAACTGTTCGGAGTTTAACATTCGTTAAATGTTCTAATAATACTTGGAGAAACCGGCCGTCAGTGTCATTCTTAACTGTTGGTGCCTAAGTTCCGTGCTATATATATTTATAAACCATTCGATCAATGCACTAAATTTTGTCGTATTTTTGTGATCAAACGTTGGTCAGCTTATCGCCATGTACAAACTTTCACGAACTGTAGTTTATTCCTTGTTCATCACAAAACAGACAATTCACACACAGATATCGCAATGAACTTGAATGCATCGAGACAGATGTTACAACGCTGTGGAACATATAATCCGTGTGTACCGGAGATATCAACTAGCCTTTCTAAACAAGGTCTAAATTAAACATGGCTTGTGCAAGCTTTCCAGTAAATTATTGAGTGGGGTCTCGCCCAGTCCCGAGAGTGGATGCGGTCAGCGCTCTTCAGTGGCGTGCAGTCCAGTGCTAAATGAACTGAATTGAGCTAAAGATATAGTGGGAGTCATATAAGAACAGTTACTAAACAGCAAATATTACCGTCATGTCAGTGTTGCCAACTGTTACCAGATATCACCATAGCACAGTCTACTATATGCAGTCGCGAAGCTTGAGGTGATTTTTTTTTTGCAAATCACGTGATAAAGCGCTCCAAGCGGTTAGCAACTAGAAACAATAGACTGTCCACGGTCGACTTTGGACTGTGTCGTATTTCCATCGAGTGCTAGCTCGTTGCATATTTCACACTGATGCTTGTGAAATGTTCGTTATTGGTTGTAATGAAAATGTTAATGGCTAAAATACAATAATTGGAATAATAATATTATACTAGAGACGTAGAAAAATTAAGTTTGTTTTAATGAAATTTATTGATCACGTTTTATTTTCAATTCTGGTGGGATTATTATTGCTTAGGCCTACTTTTTTTTCAAAGGATGTTTTTAATTATAGTTGTTAATTTTGTTGTTATTTTTATTTGTTACTTTACTAGAGACGTAGAAAAAGTCTGTTACAATAAAATTTATTGATCACGTTTTATTTCCAATTCTGGTGTGATTATTATTGCTTAACCTCATCCCGCTTTGTTAACTACGTAAGCCTACACTACAAGTACCGGTACACGTAAGTTACTCCATTAATTCATATTTCCATTATTATTGTTGTAAAGGAAAATGCAAATTAATATTTATTGGTTTCATAGTTAATTATCGCTATAATCTTGAATGAGTGAAGCGATTATAGTAAATTTCAGTTCGTTTTGCACAAACAAAAATAATATTAACCTATTTCTTGCAGGTATTTTCGAGTTTATGCTGGAATTTAATATACTTAATTAAAATAATAAATTAACTTTATGCATTTAATATTTCAATAATGGAAGGAAGATATTAATATTTCCAAAAGAACACAACAAAAGTGTAACATATTTTGTCGTCTACTAGGAGAGAGATCTGCGATGATGAGGCGATAATAGCGATCCTAGTGGTGGGCAACTACCCATGTTTGCATTTTTACTACATATTGAGCTTCGCGACTGTATATAGTAGACTGTGGCCATATGAAGTAAAATCACGATCCTACGTACTCAATGACTTATTTATAATCTTTTCGCTGTAAGAAAAATCCTAATATAAACAATAGCACGTGACTGAAGTGAGGCTTCATTGGCCGCTGTTTGGCGCCATATATTCTCAGTACGTGTTCCCGCCCACTGTTGTACATTCTGTTTCATGTTAAACATTTCCCGTTACTCGTCAAGTTACTCACTACTATGCATTCATTTGCTTAGGAAACATTTACTTTATAATTACTCTAATTAAAACTTACATAACTTATTATAGACATTTAAGAATGTTTGTTTTTCTCCGCTTTTGAGAGGGTTTCTACTCTTATGTTTAATAACCAAATACACCGAGGATGCAGAAGCGATACTTCGGTATCACGTGCTTACGTGAACAACTACGTGCTCGAGTGACGCCAGCTTGTTGCAAGAACAGACTACTTCGGTATTACTGTTTGTATTCATCCGCGTTCATAGTACATAACAAAATATAAAACTATCTTTTCTTCTACATATCGTTGTACATATGAGTGAAGTTATATGTTTCATTGTATTTAACAACTAGAAGTCAATGTTTTATTTTCAAATAATACAAGATGATAGTTTCCAAATACGGACTATATTTTCCTGCATCATGTGAGTGTTTCGACTGTGACCCAATCACGGGTATGACAGCAAAGTGCTTGTGTTTACATTAGGATTTTTCTTACAGCGAAAACAGTATACTTAACGTACTTTACCATTATGTTGGAAGGATATTCTAAGTAATTCAATAATTTGTAACATATTTTCGTAAGCAAACTATACGAGAAAGAGATCAGAATGTTAGGTATTTTGTCCGGAAATATGAATTCGTTGGTTTGACCAAACAATTGATTCACGAGACCTAACCTAAAAATGATTTTTGTTTGACCACATGAAATTATTTGTAGCTACTAACTCCGAAAACCGAATATAACCATGAAATGTATGCTTAAGAATACTTACTCCATGAGCATAATTTTATTCCTTCTTCATTATCTTCTTTCGGTTAAATCTGAAAGAACAGAACGCCAGTAGGGGAGTTTATCCCCACTCTCGCAGCACGCTTTACGCTTTCTTGGTGGAGTCGCTGCCATGCTTTTTCCTCTTTTTGATATAATTGCAATAAAAATCTAAACATGAAAGAAATTCATTAAAATGTGAAATGATATTTCTATCGATTACCCACCTGGATTATCACACCCAAGTATGTTATATTTATTTACACTTAACTGACTATAGTTTTGAATTGTAACCACAACGCAACATATAAAATAACTCCTATGTATTAATAGTAATACTGATATTAATTAATTATTAGTATGTTCATAGAAGTTAAGGCGAAATGCTGACTAAAACATTTAGTTAAATAACAAAACAAATAATTTATTAAATGGCGATCTTACTCGTGTTAATTGTGTACGCATGTGCGGCTTACAACTGTTTCGGTGTTTCTTCACACCATCCTCAGAGCCTACTAGATCGCGGCGTCATCTCGAACTTCGCTGCCTGTTGTGTGGGTGCGTTCGATTGTTGAAAAGTGTTGAAATGTGGTGCCAAATAGTGTATGTTCTGAAATTGATCTGTGTGTTGAGAATTTGATCAGGGTGTGTTTTAGTGTGTTTGTATATTTCGTATTGTTCTAGTGTATTGAGTTTTTGGTTTGTATATGTAGGATTTCCATGTCTGTATCTATGTTATTGTATATGTGGTTAGTATTAGTTATGTGTTCGGCATACGTAGATGTATTGTGTCCTCTGCTTATTGCTTTAATGTGTATCGAGTTTGGAATGATCGAGGCAGCGAAGTTCGAGATAACGCCGCGATCTAGTAGGCTCTGAGGATGGTGTGAAGAAACACCGAAACAGCTGTAAGCCGCACATGCTTACACAATTAACACGAGTAAGATCGCCATTTAATCAATTGTTTATATTCAAGTGTTAAAGTAGTGTACGAAAGATTCAACATGGAAACAAACAAAATCTGTTAAGAGTTGTATACTAAAAATCTTTTGTCAAGCATGAACTGAGTGCATAAAACTTTCTTTATTATAGAAAAGACGTTCACTAGAGCTGAGATCTTTACTTTACCGCTGTTTTAATTTATGTTGTGTCATAGATTGAACTACTTTTAAGGCAGAATTGGATGGACTTCCTTATAATCTTCCAGTCAGGCCGTTAGCACAGCTAATTACTTTGCGAAGTCATTAAACTTTACAACGGCACTCATTTAATTAAGGTTAAATATACTTTTCTTCTTCTTCTTCTTCTTCTTCTTCTTCTCGTTTTTGTTCCTCTTCTTAATGTTTTTCCACTGTGCCTCGCAGTCTCCTTGGCCTTTGACTCTCAACTTTAATAATTCATCCTTGTCTAGAATTATTTTGAAGTTATTCTCCCTTTTCCACTGATTATGAGTCGCTCTCTTGTCTTCTTATTTCATAACAGCCGCTTCTTGTCAGTTAGCTTCCTTTCTCAGTCTTATCTAACATTACTGCTTGAGAAACAGTGTTCTGTATGTTTTAGTACACGGTGTGATATTTTGTCTCTTTAATTAAAGAAGTAGATCTTCACAGATTCCTTTGTTTATTATTTTATCTGCAATAGAGAGAAGAAATAGTCGGCGATATCTCCACATTTCAAATTATTACATTTTTCTCACCTTTTCAGCCGTTTGAGACCATGATTCTGCATCAGACAGTATTTATACTGTACATATCTGAAATAAAAATCTTCAATTTACTAATTTTACTGTTTAAAATTTTTGTTTTTCCTTTTTAGTCAAGTTGTGGTCTTTTTCCAGGTGTTTTTTGAGAGGTCCAATAGGAGATTTCTTATTAGATATGTTGCATGCTAGAGAAATAAAATCCCGATATAATATATTTATGTGTGTACGTACGTTTATCTATCTATCTATCTATCTATCTATCTATCTATCTATCTATCTATCTATCTATCTATCTATCTATCTATCTATCTATCTATCTATCTATCTATCTATCTATCTATCTATCTATCTATCTATCTATCTATCTATCTATCTATCTATCTATCTATCTATCTATCTATCTATCTATCTATCTATCTATCTATCTATCTATCTATCTATCTATCTATCTATCTATCTATCTATCTATCTCTATCTATCTATCTATCTATCTCTATCTATCTATCTATCTCTATCTATCTATCTATCTATCTATCTATCTATCTATCTATCTATCTATCTATCTATCTATATATCTATCTATCTATCTATCTATCTACCTACCTACCTACCTACCTATCTATCTATCTATCTATCTATCTATCTATCTATCTATCTATCTATCTATCTATCTATCTATCTATCTATCTATCTATCTATCTATCTATCTATCTATCTATCTATCTATCTATCTATCTATCTATCTCTATCTACCCTCCCATCTATCTATCTATCTATCTATCTATCTATCTATCTATCTATCTATCTATCTATCTATCTATCTATCTATCTATCTATCTATCTATCTATCTATCTATCTATCTAATCTAATCTATCTATCTATCTATCTATCTAATCTATCTATCTAAGCTATCTATCTAATCTATCTATCTAATCTATGTATCTAATCTATCTATCTATCTATCTATCTATCTATCTATCTATCTATCTATCTATCTATCTATCTATCTATCTTATCTTATCTATCTTATCTATCTTATCTATCTATCTATCTATCTTATCTATCTATCTATCTATCTATCTATCTATCTTATCTATCTTATCTATCTTATCTATCTTATCTATCTATCGATCTATCTATCTATCTATCTATCTATCTATCTATCTATCTATCTATCTATCTATGTCATTGCAACTATCGATTTTAACTAAGCATATGCGATACTGATTAACATCGTTGGCGCAACAGCTCACAAGCCTTGAAAAAGGAATCCAAAATGGCAGGCACAAAAGAACAACATGCATTTAAAATAAAATAAATTCTGTTCATGTTAATTTTAATATTCTAATAAATTGAGTTCATTTCCTGTGTTTTAATGTGTATTGCTTTGAAGGTTAAAATCTCCTAATCAAAGCCCTGTAAAAAAAAAACAATAAATATTGCGTAGACACAAAAGTGCTCCGTGCCTGCCATCTATTGCAGTACTCGGGAACACATTGAAAAGATGCTCATCAGATGCTCATGGTCCGTGCGTGCCATCTGTTGCAATATCGAGGACACGCTGAAAATACACTCATGGTCATCCTTTCATTATCATAAACATACTCACGTCTTAATTACTACCATTATAGGCTCGTTGCATAATATATTATTCCTTAATTGCTTAACTGCTGAAGCGAAAGTTTTTAAGTTAGCAAATAATGTTCTGCTGTGTGATTGAACTTCTATACTAATACGAATTTTATTGGTTTTCGTAATATATATAATAACCAATAAAATTCGTATTAGTATAGAAGTTCAATCACACGACAGAACATTATTTGCTAACTTAAAAACTTTTGCTTCAGCAGTTAAGCAATTAAGCAATAATATATTATGCAACGAGCCTATAATGGTAGTAATTAAGACGTGAGTATGTTTATGATAATGAAAGGGTGACCATGAGTGTATTTTCAGCGTGTTCTAATATATATTATATATTAGATGTCCATATTATGAACACTAAAAACTTAATATATGTGTACATTTTTTTCACAGCAACTGTTTTCTTAATTGTACATACAGTATACACCAAAACAAACAATACTGAAATTATCACTCATCTGCTGTCCACGTTTCCTTAGCAACGAAGTATTTATTTATTGTATACAATAGTTTGATATATTGCTAATTCAGTGTTATGTTCATTTCTATAATTATGGTTCTTACAACAGAGGAGATGATGTTTATTGTCCAGAATTATTTCCAGTCATACGGAATACTGAAATTACAAACGTAGGCCTTACTCTGAAAATCAAGATAAGTCATTATAACATGCAAGGCAACATAAAACTGATTTCGTACGACGAAACTTCTCCACGATATCTAACATTATTGTGTTATCTTGTGCCGAATTGTTCAGTCGCTCCTGGTACTATTCTTTAACGTGGCGCAAGCTCGGCCCATTCTGACGCCCCACTCCGTATGACCGGAAATAATGTCCCACAATAAACACTTTCTCCTCTGTTGTGAGAAACATAATTGATTAGCCGCCCAGAACAACGTTATAACCAGCAAATACGAAATTCTTTAAAAAAAATGGGGAAAAACACATTGTACTGCACATACTTTTAATCTTTTTGAGCAAAGTTGACAATCAGACATGTGTGCTGATTTTAATACTAGTGCAAGCATTACACATATCGCATGATTAACAACCATTATTCACGAAAAAGTCAACTTGTGAGAAATGAGGGTCACAACCTTATTCTGGGCGGCTATTCAATTACAGAAATCAACACAACACTGAATCCACAATATGTCAAACTATTGCACACCGTGTCTCGTTTAGAGGGATCGAGAAATAAATGCTGTTTAAAGTATAAATATGGTTTTATAACATAACTTTTAGTATTATAACTTGATGTAAAAACTCCCAGAGTTTCGTAGAATGGTCAGTGCAACTCGATGTCTGCACCTCGAGTTACCCTGAAGACATCCAAAAGGTACTCAATCTTCTACCGAGTGTTCCATAACATTTGTGAAGTGATTAGCGCAGATGCATTTATAATGTGTTGTCTCAGTTTTTCCAAAGTGTCAGCTGTATCACGCTGGTACACAACACTTGTCACAACGCCCCAGACGAAAGTCAATGGGCGTCAAGTCGGTTGACTTAGGTGGCCAGGCAAGGGTTCTCCTCTTCCGATCAACCTACTGGGAAAGTTTGCATTCAAGAAGCCACGCACTGCTCCATAGTAATGGGGTGGAGCCCCATGTTGGTGGGAGAAGTTGATCAACAACGAATGTTCTGCAACATGTTAAGATAGACCTACACATTCCCTGTATCTGTCGCCTCGATGAAAAAGAATGGTCCAATGACGGAATGTTCTACTGAATGGCGCCAGGCTTGTTTCCACGATAAATGTTAGTGCGCATGCGCATGAACATGCAACTGTTCTTAAACCATTGGTGCATAAACTTGGACAGTTTCTGCATCTTGTCAGATGTAAATCAAAACAATATCTTCATCTGATTTTAAATGGTTAACATTATTTATTTCTCGATCCCTCTAAGCGGGATACGTGTATAATAAATAAATACTTCGTTGCTAGGGAAACGTGAACAGCAGATGAGCGATAATTTCAGTACTGTTTGTTTTGGCGTATACCTTGTTATAATAGTGTAGGCACAGTCTAGCATATACAGTCACGAAGCTCGAGTTGTTGAGGGTGCTAGAAACAATAGACTGTGCCGGTACTATTTCGCATTGCCTGCGATGAGGCGATAGTAGCGATCCTAGTGGTTAGCAACTATCTATGGATGCATATTCCCTACATATTGAGCTTCGTGACTGTATATACTAGACTGTGGTGTAGGCCTAATGTATATTATTAACCCTTCAATGGTTTATGATATATAATAGATCACAGACACATTACATACAACAATTTTACACAAAGATATATAATTATTTAAATACAATTTGTACGTTTTACCTATTAACATATTTGTTTTGTCTTGCACTAGCTTTCAGTTATTGTGCAAGACTCAACTCATTCTAGAATATTGGTACCATCAGTATTGGTTTACCTTCCTAAGATGTACTTCCCTCTTCACTCTGCAATGTGCAGCTAGCGTATCTAAATCATCTCTAATTCTAGTTTCTTCCATACCTCTTTCCTTACAAAAGTATTTATACAGTTCATACAAGCTCTCTCTCGTAGGTAAGCCTTCATTCCTTAATTTTATTTCATAATATTCTTTTGACGTACCTTCAAAACTATTAAATTTAGAAATAAAAAAGATAGCCAAATAATTTCTAACTAAGTCAAATATGTTATTATCTGTGAGTCTAGACAAAGCGTACCTTCCAAACTTGAATTTATTAGTCAGCTCAGTGACTGTACTTTCCCTTAATGCTTCCTTCCTTCTATTTTTAATTTTGCAATCTTCTCCGGTATTTTATTTTCCGTGTATTTGTTTATTATTAAGGGATGTTGACTTTCCTCGTATTTCTCCATACATCTACACTTGTTACTTTCTTCCATGCATAATTTTACATCTATAACAAGAAAAAGAAAGAACCATATATACACATACACATACACATACACTACAATTGTTTCACTATTTATTTATATATTTCTTAATTACTTTCGTTCACATCTATTTCCTTTATTCTATCCATTCTAATTTTTTTAACCAAAAAAAGATATAAACCTAATTGCTTTTGCAATTTTATGTTATTAATGTTCATGAGCTTTTTTATAGCTATTTCTTTATTTATTTGAAGGAATTTTTCTTTTATAAATTTCTTACGTATATCTTCAGTATTTTGACACTCAAGAACAAAGTGAATGTCATCTTCTCTCCTTCCACACAATGGGCATGTGGTAGGCCTAATGTATAATCGCAATATTGATTTCATGAAATAAAAATTAATATAATCCCAAATTTGATTGACAATATATAATGTGCATTACTCAACTCAGTTACGTAATTTTTGAGTCTCATACGAAACAACTACGAGTGTTTTATGAAGTTTCGAGCGTGTTTGATGCGCATATTAAGAATATATTTGTGTGTATGCAGTGCACTATTTTTTAGTACTTATGAAGTTTTTTAATGCATAGCGTACATCACACTCTTCATACGTCACAGGAAGTAATTTAATTAAAATTGCAGTCACGAATTAATTTGGAAACTCCTGACCTGCTTTTCGTATGCTTAGGCCGTGTTTCAATTCTCTAGGGCAACATAACAAATTACGTACGATCTGATGAATGCTCACATTAATCACTCATTTATGTATAATGTGTCACAGGGGAGCATCATTTGGTTTTATTTTGAATGTAAATACACGCATATTCTATCTAGAATAGATAGGAGACTTGCCATTTAAATAGCTTCACAGTAATAACCTAATTCCTTTTGAATGCATTATTTAACGACGCTGTTTTAATTTCTCCGTTATCTATCTTCGGTAGAGTTGTTTTCAGCAACATGGGTCTGGAGAGTCACCACGGGATTACGTGATATTCGACTTACAGTTGGGGAAAAACCTCGGAAAAATAATCAAACAGGTAATCATTGAAAGCGGGGTTTGAACACACACCCATAGGCAGCTTCGCGCTCGCTACCCTTAGACATCTTATCGAGATCGATATAATCAATATTATCATCATTAGGGACCGGATTCTTATGTAATTACATATTATATTCCTTTCAACCTAATTGTACATAAATAATAAATCTTTGCGAATCTTGTAATTACCATTAATATAGTAAAATTTGATACTACATATTTTTACATATTTGCCCCACATTACATATTATGGCTTGGTATTACATAAATCTACATATTTAAAGGTTTCATTCATTTTTACTTCTCTAAAAGGGGAGGGGACTTCTGCTGGGGAAGTTTACAATTTGAAATACACAGATTTAAAAAGCCTCTTTACCTACCCATGAAAGGATATATTTCGGGACGAAACATAACGTCCTTTGTTCCAGAAAGTAATAGAGGCACTCATCGTATACGCCCACTGTAAATATGAATGAAGAAAAGGCAACCTTTCTCACACAACTACCTTGTATTGTAAAAATCACTCGGGAAGTAGCGTTGCTTTCATGCGGCGGAGTGGGACGAGGACGACATGATTCGTCTCGAACTATAATTGTTCTGCACACGTCTTAATAAGCCGTTTCCATGCAATTTGCAATCTTACCCATCCTCTTCCTAATCCTTCCAGGGAAAACCCGTGTCAGGTCTGACATGAGCCGCAATAAAATAGCCGACTTTTGAAAAAAATGGAGAGAAGGAACAAACTGTAAAGATGTTGAAAGAATAAAATAAATAGCTTTTCAGATTATTGCTTGACCTCTTTACTTTAAATTTAGTAGACCTATAGGAAATGGGATTTTCCGAGCAATTGGAAAGTAAGGTTCGAGACAAGAATGTCATTTTTCAAACAAAAGTTTGTAAATGCCTATAGTTTGAGGTTTCAGTAGGTACTTTGTTTCTTACAGGGAGCAGCTAAATTGCATGTGTCCCATATCTCCACTTATTTTCTCCTAATCCAGTAAAGAGAAACAGTGCTTGCAGTTCTGTTGTGTCATTCATTTCGCTCAGTTCTCTAGTTTTAGTACTTACAGTATACAGTGCAAGTGAGTTTATCTACTGCTTTTAACTAACTAAAATGGCGTCTGTATCTTCAACCCTAACGACAAAAGTAAAATTATGGATTGCAATGGACGAAGCTTTCACTACAGATGGAAAAATAGGAATGTGTCAAGTGTGCAGTAAAAAAGTCGGGTGCTCTATGAAATCACAACTGGAGAGTTTTACCTGTCCTATACCTGCCAGATATTGATATTAAATATTTTCATGATTTTACATATTTTGGTACATATTCAGCTTATTTTTCTTACATAAATATGTACATATTTCACACCTTGAAATTACATAAAAATCCGGTCCCTAATCATCATTTATAAAAATGACTTGGAGTGTACTATAAGTAGTAACATGAACCGCTGTGGATTAACAGTTAGCATGTCTGACCGTGAAACGAGCGGGCCCGGGATCAAATCTTGGTTGGGACAAGTTACCTGGTTGAGGTTTTTCCGTAGTTTTCGCTCAACCCACTAAGGGCAAATGCTGGATAACTGTTGGCGCTGGACCCTGGACTCACTTCGCTGGCATTATCACCTTCATCTCATTCAGACACTAGATAATCATCGCAGTTGATAAAGCGTTGTAAAATGAATCAATTTAAGAAAAACATGAGCTGTGCTGCTAGGAAATCATGAGGAGGACAGCGATGGCAAAGAAAACTTTTAATACAAAAAGGAACATCTTCTGCGGAACTTTAGAAAAAGAACTAAGGAAGAGACAGTGAAGTGCTTTGTGTGGAGTGTGACATTGTATGAAGCAGAAACATGAACATTACGACGAAGTGAAGAGAAACGACTGGAAGCGTTTGAAAAATGTGGATATAGAGGAGAATGGAGCGTGTGAAGTGGACAGACAGAATAAGAAATGAAGCTGTGCTAGAAAGAGTGGGTGAAGAAAGATAATGCTGAAACTAATCAGGAAAATAGGAAGAAATTGGTTTGGTCACTGACTAAGAAAACACTGCCTACTGAAAGATGCACTGTAAGGATTGGCGAACGGGAAAGAAAGATCGGGGCGGAAGATATTAGATGATAGACAAGACTTAAATATAATATGTATCGCATGCGGAGACTAAAGGCCATTCACAATGAAAATTAAACATAACCGTAACATAAACACAGAAGTTTGCGCCCAGGCTACCAAATGGGATCATTCACAATGATTCACATAAGCATTGACATAAACATTACCATAAGACGTTAACATGAAAGTTTGCAAACTCCAAACTTTCATGCTTATCCTTACGTGATTTGCAAACAGAACACAATCGTGGAGCGCTGAAGTATACGACAGAATATGAGGAAATGGCGTCGTTGTTATGTTTCCATGGTTACCAAGTATGTTTGCTGTTATGTTTATGTTTCCATCGTGAATGATGGTATGACTTCTTGATTTTACTGTAACGTTAAGTTAACGCTTACGTAATGTTTAATTTTCATTGTGAATGAGCCTTAAGAGTAAAGCGGAAGAGAGGAAAGATTGGAGAATGTGAGTTTGCATTGAAGGACCTGCCCTTGGATAGAATTTTTTTTTACTAATTATTGTTTGTCATTTATCCATATGAACCGACCGACAGAGTTGTTGCCCGTCGTACTGTACGTCATAGGAGGCTGGTCCACGCTAGATCCGCGATGAGATAAGATAGAGATTTTTTGGGATGTCACAGGGGAATCGGAACTCCTGGAGAAATCCCTATGTTACCCGGACCAAGGGCTTTCCTAAAAACAAGTTATAAATTCGGGTTCACCAGGATAGAACCCGGATCTATTTTAGGAAAGTATGGAGTAATATATTACTTGTTCATTGTTGGTAACTAATGAAGGTTAAAAAAATTGAGCTACATAATGTTTCTTGTACACTTGTAATACAATACTATATTTGTTACAAGTGGCATTAGCATTGTTCTTTTCCGGAAAAATATTAGAAACTAACTAGTATCTTGTATAAATTTCCCTACCAATTAAGGGAAGACGACTTTTACAAGTATTGATATTTTACAAGTGACTATTACACTTTTAATAAGTCATATTACTTTTGACCAATAAAACGGTACGAAAGGACGTCTTTCAACCAATTATGGCTGCTTATCACACAGTGTTATCGCTTCCTTACAATTTGTTTAATTTTATCACTTCCCTAGCATTTGTTTGTTTTTATCACCACTCTAGCATTTGTTTCTTTGTTTACCAACATTTCAAACTGCAATTTTTTACGGTACTATAAAACATGCTTTGCGATCGTAATTTGTTTCCCGCATTGACAGTCGACTGAAAATGGCGGCTCCGTTCAAACATTTTGGTGAAGGTAACATTAGTGGAATACAATTTTAGTAAGTCAATTAATATCTATTTTATTGTATTAGAGTAGCCTACTTTATTTCTTATAATCTTTATATACTTTCTCCTGTTTTTATCACTATCATTTGTTTCTTTGTTTGCCAACATTTCAAACTGCAAATTCTTTACGGTACGTACTATAAAACATGCTTTGCGATCGTCATTTGTTTACAGCATAGACAGTTAACTAAAAATGGCTGCTCCCTTTAAACGTTTTGGTAAAGCTAACATTAGTGAAATAGAAATTCAGTAAGTCAATATTTTATTGTATTAGAGAACTTTATTTCTTCTAATCTTTATATACGTTCTTCTAATCGTGTAATAGTTAATTAAATCACACTCTAGTTTTGATTTTCTCTGGAGAAATCAAAACCTCTAGTGAGATTACTGTTGATAAATGTGTTGCAGTAGCAGTAGTGGAAGTAGTCGTGCTTTTAATGTTATTTGCTGCGTATGTAGAGACAGAGTAAAGTCTCTATTTTTAGACAGGAGGCGTGACATCAAACCCTTTGCATGACATGAGAAATAGATTAGGGCAGCTTACATATCGAGGTAAAACGCTGTCAACTAGTTATAAACACACTAACTCCATGGCTTGCTTATAGCACAGAAAAGTGTACTTTCAGTGATTGTAAGAAAATAAAATAAATGTATTGTGATGTCACTTGTAATTATTAATAACAAGTAACATATGTTGTCAAAACGTACATCACTGCTACATTATTTCGTGGAACTGCAAGATAGGACAAGAAAATCTAACAGTAAGAGTTTTCAGACTTTACTTATTGTTCACAAAACGAAGTGGAACATGAGTTGTTCAATTTTTACCATCATTTACTTGGGTTTAATATCGCTTCAGTAGCCTCTGGAAAGTATAGGTCTAAATTGAGGTCTTTCTATGTTATTTGCTTATGCTGTCTACTGTACACCTCTTTGACGTACATGCGTTAACCTATGTATATTAACCCACACATGCCGGAATATTTCACAGAATGGCAAATTTTATGTGCAGAGGGAGGAATAATATAACATAACTCCGCTATAAATTGACCGGTTATCATAAAAAAAAAAAGTTCTGAGTATATTATTTAAGGGTATATTATCAACAGTAATCTCACTAGACGTTTTGATTTATCTAGAGAAAATCAAAACTCGAGTGGGATTTAATTGACTATTACACGATTAGAAGAAAGTATATAAAGATTAGAAGTAACGAAGTACTCCAATACAATAAAATATTAATTGACTTACGAAAATACAACTGTCTTCAAATGTATTATTGTACCATCTCAACATAACAAATATTACGCTAGATGCATGCTAGATGGCAGTAGTGTCTTTATACAGGCACTGTAATGATTACTATTCAATAAATCTTAATATTAAACAATCTCTGATACGTGACTATCCATAATATCATATAGCAGAAGTTCTTTTTATCCTCTCAGAGCAGAAGCTATAACGTAACCTAACTAATATACACAAGTGTTAGAAAAGTTTTAATTAACGACGATGACATAAAAAATAAACATGAATAATTTTAAAAGGAATAATTATTGAATGTACAATTTTCAAATTTGAATGTGGTTGGTGGTTCAATTGATGTTATATTGGACGTGTGCGTAATAGAAGTGGAACTCGTTGATTTAGGCCTACATGGTGTATTCAACTTATTCAGAATTTCCGAATGAATAATTTTAAAAGGAATAATTATTGAATGTACAATTTTCAAATTTGAATGTGGTTGGTGGTTCAATTCATATTATATTGGACGTGTGCATAATAGAAGTGGAACTCATTGATTTAGGCCTACATGGTGTATTCAACTTATTCAGGATTTCCGAATGGTGCTCTTCATTTATTTGTAAATCGGATTTCAGAAGATGCATAGGTATGATCAGTGATTTTTATTAATTCTTGTTCTTGAATGCCAATGCGAGTCATATTTGAAACTGCTGTGCATCGACTGGAGTCGTTTGTAATTTTATATATATTTTTGACGTCCAGACCAGCGGAGTTTCAAATGTTGGCAAACAAAGAAACAAATGCTAGGGACGCGATAAAATTAAACAAATGCTAGGGACGCGATAAAATTGTGCGATAAGCAGCCATGATTGGTTGAAATACGTCCTTTCGTACCGTTTTATTGGTCAAAAGTAGTATGACGTAGTAAGAGTGTAATAGTCATAATAAATTCGAAAATTTAAAAATAAATTAGTATAGTAATTCATTTACAAAATTAACAAAACAGATCCCTCACTGCGGTGCATCTACTGCCCAGTAAACATCCACGCATGCCGTGCCACCGTTTATTTTACCTGGGCCCTCCCTGTCCAAACCCACGAGCAGTAATGCATCGCAGCGGGCCTCACTAGCTTCTGCGGCCGTGGGACAAGATGTCATCTTGGTGTAGAGTGTAGCTTAGCGCGGACCAATTTTCAAGTGTGTGATTTGTATACGTGTGTGTGCGTGCAAAGTACTACTTGCGGGATACGCAGAACAGATACAAAATTCATGTAGAAGAATATTGAAGAAACAGAGGTACTTTTAAAATCTACCTAATTTTTGCCATGAAACGAAAATATCCTTTTACAAAGACGTTAGGATAATTATTGCCATTGTCTTCATTATCATTACGTAAATAATTATGATAGTACTAAATAAATAGGTCCTGTAATTCTTTATGAAGATGATAATTCTTTTTTTTTTATGGTAGTGCCCTTAACCCTTAAATTGCAAACTTCATTTCTAACACTAGTTTATTAAACCGTGTCGGACTGTAAAGAAAACAACTATCGCAATGTCCATATTTTAAATGTTGTATAATCTTGAACTGGTAATGGAAATTACGGGAAAACGGCTGAACGGATTTTAATAAATGACCCCTCATTTTGAAGCTTGGAACCCAAAGTTTTTCAGAAAAATAGTAGTTTTCAGTGAAATGTCAATTTTCCTACATTATTTTCCTATTTTACAAAATCCATCTTTCTTCAGTTCTGAGAACTAATTGCATTTCAGCACGGCCGTGATTTCAGAATAAAACAAAACACACACTACAATAAATAATAGCTATTACACGAAGGCCATGACCTGCAGGATTGCTGACATATTTAGAGTTAAAATTCAATTGGTTATTAAAAACTTCAAGACTTACTAAAAATAATTTACAGGTCTGATTCTGCGGTGTGTAATTTTCTGAGTACAGCTGTGTATTGGATATTAAAATCTACAAAACTTGAAGCGGTTTGATGACATTATTACAATTAGGAATTGAAGTTAATGCCATGATGTGACTATTTTTCATTAATTATACGTATTAATGCTATACTGATGATATGAAAGTGAAACGTTTTGGGGTTATATAAGTAGATATAGAGAATGTGTTAAATTAGATCTTTATTTCTATAATTTTCTGAATGGCGGCTATTATATATATAAAACTACAAAACTTACGTAAGATAATAATATTGTTATTAAAAATCAAATATTTTTATAGTTATTTGTCAAGTGGGGTTGGGTCTTTTTCATATACTTAATGGCGGTGTAGTGTAGATACTTATATGCGTCATTCTCTTCGGTATTGGCTCGAGAGAGCGCAAAAATTACAGTTCCTAAGGAAAGACGGTATTATTTACTGATAAAATAAGAGGCCTACAAAATTATGTAGTCTCCCGATCATTTCAGCAAGATCTCTTAGCAGGATAAACCTGACTTTTACAATCCACAATGACCTGAAATAGCTATTGCTTTAGTCCCACATGAAAAACCCACTGATCGCTCTGACATTGTTACTTGCGTTTTCGCGTTGAAACTCAAGATGTATAGGATACATAGGTTCAAGAAAAAGTATTTGGCATAAAAACCATTCATAGGGAGTATGTTTCATTATTATGGAAGCAAATAACTTTCAAAATGTCTGGTATTTTTATTGAAAATAAATCTGAAAAATTTTTATTTGAACTTCTAATGAACTTAGTTTGCAGCATTGGCTGTATAAGCCACTAGTATAGTATTTTGAAATTTTGGTTAAATTTAATTTTTCTACCATTTTTTTTCTATTGCTCTATTAAAATTATAGCATATAACCTATTCACCTGTTGTATCTTATAGAATACTTTGTGAATTTAAGGGTTAACTTGACGTTAATCGCCCTGATTTTACGAGTGTGGTTCATAGATGTCGTTAGTTCAGAGAAGCTGAGACCACATAGTCCGTCAGAGTTAACCATGGGCGATGCATCTACAGATTTTACACACGTAATGGATTATTATTATTATTATTATAATTATTATTATTATTATTATTATTATTATTATTATTATTATTATTATTATTGAGAATTTTTGGGGTGTCATAGGGGAACAGGAGTACCCGGATAAAATCCCAATGTTGCCTGAACTAAGGGCTTGCCCGACACAAGGACGAAGCTGAAAACGAAACTGTGAACAAAAGGTTCTATCTTTAGAAATCCGAACATAATAGGAAAAGCAAGACGTAGAAGCATCAATAGTGGTGTTAATTTAAGAGTATGTGTGTTGTACGACCCTGATGTCGAGTTTTATGTGTCCCGCCCTTTAAAGGCTGCCACACGCAAGACCCACAACAGAAAGCTGAGGTCAATCCCAGAAGCTAACAAGCAGCTCTACAACATGCAGGTGAGTTTCCTAGTTCCTACATCGAGGATAACGTTCTTGCTTGTAACTCGGTTTACGACGTCAAATTTTATTGAAGTAATATTATACATTTTAAGAATGAGTACACTTGTTTATTATTTTGTAATACGTAAAGATTTAGGCGACCGAAGGAAATAATATTAGCATAAAACCAAATAAGTATCAGTAATAGATATTTTAGTGAATCTGTATTGTATTGTATTGCATTTATTAATATTCCATGGTATTCATACATTGCTTACAGCTAGAATATGGAACAAGTCAAAAAACTTAGGCCTAATACTATTATAAAATCTTAATTTATAGTTACAGTTTAGATGAAATATATAGAGACGAGACTTACAATATAGTCTACTAGTACAACACAAAGTTTTAGTATCAATTTCATGAAGTGTTATTGAATGTCATGAATACACCTACAGAATAGAAGGCATGAGAAATTAGGTACTTCTTTAATTTGGCCCTAAATAATTTTATGTTTTGAGTTTCGTTTTTTATATCGATAGGGAGGCAATTAAAAATTTTTACTGCCATATAACGCACTCCTTTTTTGATAGCACGATAGACTTGCCGACAGAGTATGAAAGTCATTTTTTTGACGTGTATTTATGCTATGAACTGTTGAATTAGTTACAAAGTTTTCACGATTACATACGAGGAAGATTAATTATTAATGAAAAGATATACTGACAAGCCATGGGCATTATTTGTAGTTTTTTGAAAATAGTCCTACACGATTCCCTAGATTTGGAACCTACTATTATTCTAATTACTCTTTTTTGTAATAGAAATATATTGTTACTATCTGTGGAATTTCCCCAGAATATTATTCCAAATCTCATTACCGAGTGGAAGTATGCAAAGTATATTGTTTTTAAGGTATTGATATTTACTATCTTTTGCATAGATCTAATAGCAAAACAAGCTGAATTTAGTTTGGGGGTAATTTCTTTAATATGATTTTTCCAATTTAACACATTATCGATTTTAAGCCAAGAAATTTGGTTGTTGTTTCTAATAGGGATCTATTGTTAATTATTGCGCTAGAAATTTGCGACGTTGAATTTGGACAGGATTTAAATTGAATTATGTTAGTTTTGTTACAATTTAATACCAATTTAAAGAGAATTTCCTCTAATCGCATCATAGAAAATTCAGTGTTAATACTTGTATATTAAAATGTTAGTTTCCCTAATTGCTTTAGTCTACTGGAAATGTTTACTAAAGCTTTTTTTTACAGAAGAAAACTACATCCAATTGTTCCATGAAAAGTAATTTTTGTTCTTGATAATAAAATAAATCTAAAACATTGATACATAATTATGAGTATTACAGCTGTACTCATTTGTGATGCATACTAATCATAGTAGGCTCTCTATTATTTATTTAAATTATTGTATATATTCAGTTTAAAATTGGTTACTTACTATACAAATGAGTGAAAGTAGGATTCATCCATGAGTGGCGTGTTAACATGCGAGGCGTAGGTATCTTATGTGTGTTAGCTTCTACAAATAGATTAAATAGATTTACGAACGAGTGTAATAAAAAATTCTAACCGGCATCTCTGTAAATAAACCTATTCTTTAGTAAAATAATTTATTTTGTTTGGATAATTAATTTATATAAGATAATTTCTCAATTTTTTTAAAATTCAAATTACCAATAAACTAATAAAAATATTAATATAGTAAAATACTAATAAATATAGATAAGAATTTCTTAAAATAACAAAACAATTGCCTCAAAAATCGTTATTATAAATAATTATAACTATTGAATATTATAAGTATAACATAAATACGTCCCATAAATTAAGTTTGTTGCTAGATTCTGTAAACAAATCGACTTCTCTTTACAAATTTCAACATACCTACATAGAATCACGGTCTAGTATATACAGTCACGAAACTAAGTACGTAATGAATAATAATAATAATAATAATAATAATAATTTATTTATTTATTTATTTAATCTGGCAGAGCTAGGGCCACTAGGCCTTATCTTCCGCCCAGCCAGACTCTAATTCTAATTAAATACAATTGGTTACATAGTTATTACATTAATATCTAGACCATAAAACAACATGAAAGTGAATAATGAAAGTTGGATAAGTAATGTTAGTGTGACAATAATAAACATTGGTAAGAAATAGTGATAATAATAATAATAATAATAATAATAATAATAATAATAATAATAATGTATGTATGTATTTATTCACACTGCAATGGGTATATACCCGGTGGCAGTGGTAACTAATTACACTCGATAATGATAATAATGAACTTATTAATTAAAAATACAATTAATAATAATACTAATAATTAATAATAATAATAATAATAATAATAATAATAACAACAACAACAACAGGGAATATACTAAATTAAATGAAACGATCACTTAAAATAACATTTGAAATATTCTAATTTGTATCTTAAAACTAAGATCGAACTAAAACCCACGAGCATATGTTCATATCTGCACAAGTACCTTTCCACATTACACTCATTTCGCTGTCAACTCACTCACTGCACTGGAACTACGACACATTTCACTGATTCTATCCTGATTTCACTAACACTTCAAAAACATTTCACTGTTCAAATTCTTTGCACTGCCACTATAAACTATAAAGCTTCACTGACAGGAACACGTTTCACTTACACAGCATACTTCACTGACACGACATACTTCTTCACTGATACAACACACTTCACTGACACAACATAATTCTTCACTGATACAACACTTCAATAACAACATATCATTTAAACCCTTTAAATACTGTGTATAATTACCGTCTATTAGTAAGGTCCTTAAGCCTATTTTTAAATGCATTTTTGGTTATTGGTAAAGCCTTTAGTAAGTCTGCAGGTAAAGCATTCCAGTCCCTGATAGTACGATTGAGAAAAGAAAACTTTCCAGTGTCTGTCCTCTGCCTTCTTTCCCTCAATTTATATGAGTGGTCGTTCCTTGAAGAGTAATTTGGCGGCTGCAACCTATTTTTTATTTCTCTCCAGGCAGGCTCACCTCTGTATGTTTTGAACAGTGCGCATAATCGAATTCGCGTTCTCCTGTCCGTGAGTGTGTCCCATTTTAATGGTGACGACAACACTCAAGAGCCCGTTTTTTAATCTTTTCCAGTGTCTTAATATGTTCTAATCTGTAAGGATCCCAACATGCAGCACCATATTCCATTACTGGACGTACTAGTGATTTATATGCAATCTCTTTGGATTTATCAGAACCTTTTCTTAGTACCCTCATCACAAAGTGTAACGCTCTCCATGCTTTTCCCGCTGTGTCTGTAACGTGTTCCCCCCAGCCGAGATCGCTGCTAAATGTTATTCCGAGGTATTTACATTTGTTAACTTCCGGAATGGTTTCACCCCCTAACGTATACGATGCGACTATTTTATTTATTTTCCTTGTAAATCTGATGGCTTTGCTCTTTAGAGAATTTATTTTCATTTTGTTGGCTATTGTCCAATCGTTTATTCTATTGAGGTCATTCTGGAGAAGAGTAGTATCTTCATGACTTTTTATTTCCCTGTATACCATACAATCATCCGCGAATAAGCGAACCCTAGACAAGATATTAACTGGCAGATCATTTACAAAAGCCAAGAATAGAAGAGGCCCCAAGACACTCCCCTGCGGGACCCCGGAAGTAATTTCAATTGGGTTCGATAATTCCTCCCCTACCCGTACTCTCTGAGTGCGACAAATTAAAAATTCCTTGATCCACTGGAGCACTTTGAAGTCAATCCCCGTTGATTGTAGTTTAACGAACAATATATCGTGTGGGACTACATCGAATGCGCGTGAAAAGTCAATAATCACTGCTTGGCTATTGGAATAGCAATAATAATAATAATAATAATAATAATAATAATAATAATAATAATGAGATAATTTAAATATTTATTCTGTGATATATATTCATAGAAAGTTGCTTACCACTAGGATCGCTACTATCACCTCATAACAGAAAATGCGAAATAGTACCGGCACAGTCTATTGTTCCTAGTACTCTCATCACCTCAAGCTTCGTGACTGTGATAAAATGTTGTGTGCGTTTTTCCAGTTTGCTTTATTTAATCACTCCTTGCCGTAGCGGCGAGTGGCTTTTTGTTACTTTTATCCACTCCTTGTAGCTACTAACTGTAACACGAAAATAAAGAAGAGCTTCATATATCAGTATAGAAACGGGTTAATGTATAAGGAGGTATTGGATAAAGACATATCATCCAACATTTCCTATTAAAATTGGCGGTTGCTATATTGATATTTAATGCCTAAGCTATTCTTTATAATCATGTTACCGTTGCTAGGAACAAGAAGTGGATATTTCTGTTTTTGTTGTCTTAATTGTATTACTCGATGCAATAGCGAGTGATTTTTGTAAACTTTTGTTCTCTTGTTGTTCCTGCAAGCAGTAACGTGTACCTATAGCTATGAAAAATACCTTTATAATGTGTTAAATATTAAATTACCTATTACAATATTACTTATTAGCCCGTAACGATTTATTAAAAGTTGTGTAGTATCAAATAATGTTTGTGCCAGATCGTGCATATTTGCTTGGTTTCCACACAAAACCAATCCGCGGAAAGTCTAAAATTCCACATTCAGTATTCCCAACCTAACACACATAACAATTTCCCTCTTCTTACCGCTTAAGTGACATATTGATTTTACTGCTTTAGGCTTCTAACATATTATTTTTAGAGACGTTCAATATAGTAATAATTATAAATTGGAAACTTACCACTGCAATTTCACCTAAATTGCAATGTTAATTATTGTTTTTAAATATTTGCAAAAATTAAGTAAACTCTACAACTCCACTAAAGTTACTGCATTCGTGATGCAAGTAACATTAAGGAAGCCGTGAAAAAATCAACAAGATTCCAGATGCCGATGTTATTACTGCAATATGTTATATAAATAATATTGTTAAAATATTAAAATGAAAATTAAATCATTACATAACCTTACCGTTTGTTTTAAGTTCGCATTTATAGACTGGGGGGGGGGAGACAGACGTATATCACGGCCTGCTGGAGTATAGTAAACACAGAAAATATTTTAAAGCAACAATGTTGAAGATAGATATTTTTGTTTTGGAAATTTGCCGTCATTGAACAGAAACCAAGATGGAGATTTCATTGCAACTAATTAGAAATTCCTCTTTCAGGTATGTAATAAACGATCTTCGCACAAAATAATGTACGATACATGAGCGGTATGTTTTCTTTCAATTCTCGGAAATTAAAATAGCTCAACTACGTTTCGCTTTTTCAAACTTTTCCTCGAACATGAAAACTTCAACATACCGCTCTTGTAACGCATATTACTATTGTTACACAAGAGAGAACAAAATTCAATGCACTCGTGCAAATTATCACCATCGGACGCTAAATATTTAATTCTTGAACAAAATCGTACTTTACTCGCTTGTAGCATAAATGACTACTATTACAACGTGTTATTAAGAGATGTTTGATAACATTAAGCCACTTGAGAGTAAACAGATTTCATGCACCCATGGAAATTATCAGCGTAGCTCCGTCGACAGAGGCGCTTGCCTTCTGATTCGGAGCTTCGCTCATCATGAGTTTGATTCCCGCTCGGGCTGATTACCTGGTTGGATTTTTTCCTAGGTTTTCCCCAACAGTAAGACGAATGTCAGGTAATCTATGGCGAATCTTCGGTCTATCTCAGCAAATAACTAGCTATCATCAATTCCATCGACGCTGAATAACCTAGTACTAGATACAGCGTCGTTAAATAACCAACTAAAAAATCATTTGGATGTTACAGGCCCAGAAGAATGGATAACTTCTTGCGGAGCCTTTTAATACAGTCAGCTGTTTTCGAAGCCTGATTCAGAACAGATACCTACTATGTAAGTTTATTGTTTATTGTTAATAAAATAACATTGACAGAAATACAATCTTAGTTCTTCCCTGAAGGAGTAAAAAACTCGTGCTCAGGGAGATATCTAAATACAAAGATAATTGAACGCGATGACTCCTGAATAATTATAATCTAAGCTAAGAAGTGAATCACTATCCAACATGTATATTGTCTCCCAACTAGCTGCAGATCCCAACTTATACCAGCCTGCCAATCGCCGTGACATTAGAAGTACACTCAGAATTCGTGATTTCCAAAGATATTCGTTGGTTATAGTATCTGCCATCTAATATTTATCAGTTTGTAAAGAGTTGGAGATAATCTTATTAGTGGTAACTCTCTAAGTTTCACATGCATAAAGAAGTACTGACTTTACATTCGTGTTAAAAATTTTTAATTTAATCTTTCTACAGATGTTTCTGTTCTTCCATATTGGATATGAAGGCTCCATCATCTGACCCACCTTCTTTAGTAACTATACTTACTAGGTAGGTAAAAGATTCTACTTTATCTCTTCTACTAAAACAAATTCTTTTTTTCTTTTCCTTACATTTATGTTTAGCCCGAGACTTACTGTTAGGTTTCGTAACAAGCTGTTTTTTACGGTGATGGGTTGTTAGCCCTTCGCCCAACCCCCAAGCTGGAGGACCACCCCTTATCGGCTGTCCACGACTGCTTATTCAATATATTCGCAGATACCCTCCATATCTGGAGGCCGTCTCCTCTATCCGCAACCTGAGGACAGTTATATTACCGGTTGTTCTGTATGGCTGTAAAACTTGGACTCTCACTTTGAGAGAGGAACAGAGATTAAGGGTATTTGAGAATAAGGTTCTTAGGAAAATATTTGGGGCTAAGTGGGATGAAGTTACAGGAGAATGGAGAAAGTTACACAACATTGTATACTTCACCTGACATAATTAGGACTATAAAATCCAGACGTTTGAGATGGGCAGGACATGTAGCACCTATGGTCGAATCCAGAAATGCATATAGAGTGTTAGTTGGAAGGCCGGAGGGCAAAAGACCTTTGGGGAGGCCGAGACGTAGATGGGAAGATAATATTAAAGTGGATTTGAGGGAGGTAGGATATGATGGTAGAGACTGGATTAATCTTGCTCAGGATAGGGACCAATGGCGGGCTTATGTGAGGGCGGCAATGAACCTCCGGGTTCCTTAAAAGCCAGTAAGTAAGTATGTTTAGCCCAGCAAACGTTGCTTCTTTTTGGAGATCCATCAACTTTCCTTTCATATCACTAATTCTTGATGACAACGGTTTTAAGTTTAATTTGCGAGATTTATCCAGCATCGCGTCGAAGGAATTGACGGAGACAACACAGAAAAGGAACAAACACCCAGTCCTGTGAACGGGAGGTAAACCTCTTCCATTATCCTCGAACTGATTATACAGTGTGTATCCGGGCTAGTGTTAAAAACTTTCAAGGATGATGAGGAAGGGCATATGTATCAATTTGAGACCAGGAACCCTGATCCGGAAATGACTCAGTCGAAAGTTATAAGCGAAAATAGTTGTGTGGAAATGCAATTGTAATTTGGCACCACATGCCCTCCTTCCCTTAACCTTTGGAACAGTCGTGGAAAGATGGTATAGGCCGGATGTCTCGTACGTGGGTACTTGTACCGATGCAATCTGTGAGCTTGTCTGCTGTTTTCATTGGCTCATCCGTATTCGAAAATCAGATCTGCTTATTCCGCTCTCGTGTACTTCTCCATTTCACTAGGACTGATCGACTGGACACTGCAACTTGTACACATACACTGCTGTTTACAGACGTGCATATCAGGACCGACCATGTCCGTTACACATTACACCATTTGCATTGCTTTAGTGTAGTTTCCTGTCCCCATCCCTCAGACAGCGCAGTGAATGGAATACTGTAAGTAGACAACGTAAACAACGTCAGATGAATACAGTATGTGTAAGATGTACAGATAAATAGACATAAATAAGGTGTACAGAGGAATAAAATTATTTCATTTCCACACAACTATTTTTGCTTGTAACTTTCGATTTATTCATTTCTGGACCAGGGTTCCTTATCTCAAATTGATACATGTGCCCTTCCCCATCATCCCTGAAAGTTTGTAACACTAGCCCGGAAACACCCTGTATAGGAAGCGAATTCGCTATTCACAGGACCCAGGCGGCACTATTTTATTGTATTTAAGGACTGGAACTGGTAATTTTATTATAAGAATTTAGTTCCGTTAGGTTGAATATTCTTTACGGCTGTTCTTCCTAACTGTTCAAGTTCTTTCACAAACATTAGTGGCCAATTGATATTAGGTTCAAAAGGTTATTCAGTCTGGAAAATTATTCTCTGCAGGGATGCGATATTACGTGTAACTTTCAGATTCCCCCTATCCTCAGTCATGGGTGATGTATAGTCATTATTATTCATTCATTGTACAAGGCCCCTTAAGTAAAGCCAAACATCATGCCCATCCTACGTTGTAGGATTGAGTCTAATACAGTGAGAATCTTTTAAAACTCTCGGTTCGCAAGTCGGCCGTTTACCAGCGCGATCCCCTCGCAACCGCCGGCATCTCTTCCTGTGAACTCACGGCATTTCACTAGAATTCTCCCTCCTAGCTGTCTCTAACTGTGAATCACGCTTTGTTATGGGCAGTGCAGTAGCGTGTTGTGTTGTGCAATGGTTGCATACTCACTGCGTCATCATGTACTGTATACATATTTAAGACGTACATAATATGAATAAATTTGACGAACCACATTCTGTGAGTGATCGCAAAAATGGACAAACATGTCATGTGCTGACAGAAGGAAAACCTGACGAGATATGAACTTTAGTGCAGAGGAACTGACACGTGTAAATGACAGTTTTAAAGGTAGATTGTGCATCAGACAAAATGGACAACACTTTCAATAACTTCTATCAGAAGGGTGAGTTCAAAATTAATTAATTCATTACTTCTATTTATTTATTTACTTACTTAACCTAATTACTTTTTACTTACTTAACTTACTTAGCTACTTTATTTATTTATTTATTTACCTAATTACTTTTTACTTACTTTATTTACTTATTTTACTTCCTTATTTTACTTATTTACTTTACTTACTTAACTTTCTTAGCCTACTTTATTTATTTATTTATTTACCTAATTAGGCTACTTTTACTTACTTTATTTACTTACTTTACTTCCTTATTTTACTTATTTACTTTACTTACTTACTGTACTTACTTTACTTAGCTACTTTATTTATTTATTTACCTAATTACTTTTTACTTTGTTTACTTACTTTACTTCCTTATTTTACTTATTTACTTTACTTACTTACTCTAGTTACTTAACTTACTTAGCCTACTTTTATTTATTTATTTATTTACTAATTCCTTTTTACTTACTTTATTTACTTACTTTAGTTCCTTATTTTACTTATTTACTTTACTTACTTACTCTACTTACTTAACTTACTTAGCCTACTTTGTTTATTTATTTATTTATTTATTTATTTATTTATTTACCTAATTCCTTTTTACTTACTTTATTTACTTACTTTACTTCCTTATTTTACTTATTTACTTTACTTACTTACTCTACTTACTTAACTTACTTAGCCTACTTTTATTTATTTATTTATTTATTTACTAATTCCTTTTTACTTACTTTATTTACTTACTTTAGTTCCTTATTTTACTTATTTACTTTACTTACTCTACTTACTTAACTTACTTAGCCTACTTTATTTATTTATTTATTTATTTATTTATTTATTTATTTATTTATTTATTTATTTATTTATTTATTTATTTATTTATTTATTTTACCTAATTACTTTTTACTTATATACTTCACTGACTTTATTTACTTACTTTACTTCCTCATTTTACTTATTTGCTTTACTTACTTACTCTACTTACTTAGCCTACTTTATTTATTTATTTATTTATTTATTTATTTATTTATTTATTTATTTATTTATTTATTTATTTAATGTGTACCGAGGGGGGATGAGAGATGGTGGGATCCTGGTTCAAATTTCGAGCCCGATCAAACTGAGTGTTTTTTTTTTCTTCGGATTTTCGCCAGTGAATTCCAGTTTCGGATTTACTTTCCATCTACACGAAACATCCTCTCCGTTGTCAATAAATGTGTTCGTGTTGTCTTTAGGAGGCGGTCCCTGCGTCGAGCTTATCCCTCACAAGGGGGTTCGTCCATTGTCCATGTCTCATGTGTAGTCCAAAAGGATTATTCATTCTCAACGAGCACTGGCTTGTAAAATCCAGAAAGAATAATAAAATACATAAAGACAAATTTAATGTGCAGTACCTATGTTTGAAAGGGTGAAGTGCTGTGACGACGCGAGTTCACAGAAAAAGTTGCCGGCTACTGCGAGGGAGTTGCGCTGTACGCGGCCGACTTGCGAACCGATAGTTTTAAAAGATTATCGCTGTATCAGTCAAAGAATAGATCATAACATCTGTAGACTTGTATTTCCTGGAAAGAAGACTGATCACTAGGAACACTACCTTATCAATATTAACATCAGTACGGGCTATTCCATATGAAATCGATCAGTAAAAAAACCTCGCATTTTTTTTTATACTCTAATTTTTTCCCTATTTATACAAGGTGCTGAGGAGAGTGGATTTGCAAAAATATACTATCGAAAGTCAAACGGTTTTCGTATTGTTGAGCGATAAATTTAGCGTATTTTAGAAAAACAAGCTTCTTTCAGCGCTCAGAACTCTGGAACCATTTGCTGCAGAACATTGAGCGAGAGCTCATTTTGAAGCTGACATTTGGTAGGTTATGATAGGAAGTAATCCTTATTTTTATTGTACACAGAGAGACAGATAATCTGATTTTACTTCTTTTAGGCTTTTTGCCAATTTGTAAAAATGTAAAAAAATATTGAGAAAAAACCTTGCATTATTAAGAGGGATTCGGCATTGTTTGCTTAGTGTCACGGCAATAAGTTTTGGGGGTATTAAATAGATTATTTTCACACGCCTAGACTTGAAAGGCGCAACACAGCAAGCACTGGCCGAGAGATGAAGATAAGCGATCGTTGGGCGTCATTTTACTCCTGTGTTTTATGAAAACCTGTGATAAAGCTAGCCCAGCTATGGTCTACTAGACGAAACATCACATATTTATATCTCCTGGCCTTGCTTGCCTAGGCTAGCTCTCGCCTCACAGTCAGTCAATACTTTCTTATTAACGTTGCACCAGTAAAAAATACGTGTTTTTTTTTTGTACTTTCAATGCGGAATTCTAACCATATATTTTTAAAATATTTTTTCGCTGGCAAAGGTGTCTTAATTAAGAAAAATCTAAATTTCTCCATTTCCATAAAAAAGTAAGAAAAACTGTTTACATGTCAATATAAACTTTAACTTTTCAGCATCAAAATAAACCATGATTTTGATCATTGGGTGAAAGGGTTTCGGAACCACAACAGTTTAAAGTTGCTAATTTTATGAAAATAAGATAAATTAAAATATTTTTAATTTAAACACTATGAAGTTCTGATGCCTCAAACTTTGCACAAAGCATTGTATCATAGTTGTCTGTGGACAGAAAAAGTTTCATTGTATTTAAAAATTGCAAGGTCAATTTTCTCTATATTTCGGTCGATTTGAGATGGAATAGCCCGTACGGTGAATATTTTTGTAGTACAGAAGAATATTTAATGCTCTAGGAACGGCGTATGAAAGATAACAATGGGCTTTAGCAGCACGACGTCGTTTTGTGTCTGGAGATGGATTGGACCGCTGCTCCTGTGTGCACTGGCTGCGTGCCATGGGTGCTCTGACGTCTGCAAGTGTTACGCGGGCCATGACAGAAGTATCACGGCCGACTGCACTCGCCGGAACCTAACACAGCTGCCAGTGTTCCTGTCGGACGTCGCACAGCTCCTCATGAGTCACAACGACATGGAGATCCTTGAAAATCTATTCAACTCTTCTGGTAACCTTGTACTAAATGCATTTTGGGCAGATGCTGCAGGAATTTCTGAAATTAAACCTGGCGCCTTCTACGGCATGAATCAAATGACAATATTATCTCTTAGGTACAACATAATTTTGGACCTTAAATATGGAGTTTTTGAAGGCCTCGAAAACTTAAAAGAATTAATGTTGCAAGGAAATAGAATAAAGATTCTAAAGTCACAGGTATTTGTAAATCTGGTGGAACTTACTGAATTATATTTGGACAATAATTTGATAGAAACTGTAAGCTACGATTCATTTTTAGGATTAAGAAGTTTAAAAATATTGTCATTAGCTAACAACTTTTTGGCTGACCTGTTACCAGAAACATTCTATGGTCTTAAGACATTAATTGATTTAAGGTTACATAGAAATAAACTGACAGTTCTGGACCCAAAATTGTTTAAAACTCTTGAAAAGTTGAGAATCTTGCGTTTGAATCATAACATGATCGATAAATTTTTACCTGGGATATTTTCCGATTTACATGAAATGACCATTTTAAACTTGAATGGGAATCTTCTAATAAACCTGCAACATAACATATCGAATGTAAACTTAAATGGTACGTCTGTCCAAAGTCAGTCACTTGAAATATTTGCAACAACTTCAAAGCTAGTCTATGTCCATCTACGTGACAATCGTTTGGAAAAATTAGAACAAAACGTAATGAAAGACCTGGAAAGTTTAAAATATTTAGATGTAACTGGTAACATGCTTACAAAATTGGGAAAGAATACATTCCTTTACAACACATTATTGGTTGAACTGCGATTGTCCAGAAACATAAAACTTACTATACCGAAAAAAGCGCCATTTCTCAATATATCGTCACTCAAGTATCTTCATCTTTCAGGCTGTAATATAAAAAGTCTGTCTGAAAGTGCCTTAGAATATCTTCCAAAACTTCAGAATATTCTATTAGACAACAATAAACTAAAGACGTTGAAAAGAGATATGCTTGTGAAACTGAAAGATCTGTCAAAAATGTCCTTGCATGATAATCCCCTTGAGTGTAACTGTCAACTAAAACCAACTTGGGAATGGTGTAGAGACAATAATATATTGACAAACAAAGAACCTGTTTGTATTAAACCTAGATCTTTGCAGGGAAAATACTGGGATGAACTTCAGTTCTTGGAGTGTACCTCTCCGGAAAAGGATTCGTCATTCAAAACATTCCACTTTATCTTCGAACCATTGGTATTTGCATTCATCTTGCTGGCCGGTGCTGTTGGAACTGGAGCTCTTTTGCTGATATTTGCAAGTTACGAAAGAATTCTCGAAATCCCAAACACTTGCATATTCAGCATAGCAGTGGCAGATTTCATCATGCTCATGGTGTTCTTACCAATGAGCTACACAAACGCCTTCTCGCAAGTTTGGAAGTTCGGACTACCTATGTGTAAAATATTTATGTTCACTCATTATCTGATAATTGGAGCAGCTGTTTTCTCTGTCATGGTGCTTGCCTACCACAGTTACACATCCACAATCATAGCCTTTCAGACACGAAACTGTGGTTTCGGATCGTCTTCAAGAACTGCTGCCTTTCATCTCTTTGCAATCTGGCTAATAGCTGGAAGTTTGGCTTTTCCCGCAATCATATCAGCAACCATTGAAAATGATATTTGTAAATATGCGCCTGAATATTATGGTCCGAATTTCATACCTCGAGCGATATTGATACAACTGCTTATATATTCACTGCTTCCGATGATATTCATCATATTGATGTACATAGTTACAGAAAGATACATGGTACTGAAATCAATCAAATTTAGTGGCAAAATTAATGAGAAGAAAATGTTTACAAGGAGAAAGCTTTCAAGAATAGTTTTAAGTCTAACTTTAGTTTTCTTCATCAGTTATGCACCAAACATTTTTATGAAACTGTTAATAAGCTGGTCGTTTGTAAATCAAGATTTGGTTATTGTCAAGGTATTCGTATTCTTAACTGATTGTCTCTTTTATTCCATCACGTGGTTATATCCTTTAGCTATTTACATTTCCTGCGATATATATAGAGGACATTTCAAACGCGTTATTTATTGTGAAAGATTTAGGAAACATCCTCTAAAGAGAAAGAATACTCCGTCTTACACAGCGGACTCTGGGCTTGGAGAACACCAGACGTCAGTCTTGGAAATGCGTTACTAAGTCTGGGGCTAGCTCAAGGTGAGAAAATAAAACGTCACGCTAATTAGGAACAGGTACTATATTAAGTATTAAAATCCTATACTCGTTTGTCTCTGTATTATTTAATTGCGTACTGAGTTATTCCATTTTCAGACAAAATATTATCAAAGAGGCACAGATGCATTATAGGTAGCCAATCTCCTTATTGGTTGAATGGTATGAAAGCTACTATCGATATGTATTGTTGTTATAATCGACATAAAATATGTTGCCAACTTCTAAATCCACATTTATCTCCATGTCAATAAAAACAAAGGATTTCTTTATTACTCGTACAAATAAAATTTATCAGCATATCAATAACAACCTCATAAAATTACTTACAAAAAACACTCCCAAAAATAATATACACTTATGAAAAAAAATAAAAATAAAAAATTATTTGATTAACAATATTTTCACTGTTACAATTACACATATATAAAAACTAAATATAAACATTTACATAGAGATAAAAAATTTTACAGGAGAAAAAGTTCGTCCAAAGGGCTGGACTCTGGAAGAGTACCCAAAAAGCTCATTGCATTTCCGCGTGGAATAGCAATACTTAAGCGTTGACGCAAATAAGTAGTGCAACGGCGATCACCAGTAATGGAGATCAAAATTTGGCCGATTTGAGATACCAAAACTTTAGCGTCATGACTCCAAGGACCGAAGGTCTCCACAGCAAATGGGACAAAGATGTAATTGTCTAAAAGATGAGCATATTTATTGACTTTCTTCTTCACGGCTAAGTCAGCAGCAGATGCTGCGCGTCCGGAGGTATTCGGTAAGTGAGATGGAGCTAGAGTGTCAACGCAAGTGGAGTCCCAAATTAAAGATTTTCCTCTAGACCATGCAATTAAGGTCAGACCATCGGGTCGTTTACCATCTGCGCGACTAATACCTGGTAGTTCCAAAAGAGACGGGATACCACAAGAAGTCAGATATCTTTTAATGATATCATTGAGTGATGTATGTCTGGGAATGCGACCCTTGCTCCTCGCACAGCTGAGTGCATGATGACCGTAAATATCAGCAAGATCTTCTAAATATTTCTAAATTAATACTCAGTTTTGCATTGTTGACTTGTAGCCTACTTCAAAATGGAAATAACGATAGTAATATTAAAATATATTTTTCCTGTACCAAATATATAATATAAACTGACTAAAATCACATCAGTAGTAACAAACTTTTTAATTTTTTTTTATTTAATTTTTCAATTTGGTACCATTTAATGCTTATCGAATATCGAATGCTAAAAACGCTAATCGAACCATTGCTTCCGCTGACTTTTTTTGCGTATAATGAGAGATGGGTGGCTCCTTATTGGTTGAATGGTATGAATGCTACTATCGATATATATTGTTATAATCGACATAAAATATGTTGCCAACTTCTAAATTAATAGTCGGTTTTATATTGTTGACATGTAGCCTACTTCAAAATGGAAATAACGGCAGTAATAGTAAAATATATTTTCCCTGGACCAAAAATATAATATAAACTGACTAAAATCACATCAGTAGTAACATAATGTTTTAATTTTTTTATTTAATTTTTCAATTTGGTAGCATTTAATTCTTATCGAATATCGAATGCTAAAACGCTAATCGAACCATTATTTCCGCTGATCTTTGCGTATAATGTGTGATGGGTGGCTCAGCGTATAGATAATTATACAATATGAACACTTCGCGTCGGTACCTTTGATGTAGCAGGACTGATTTCAATGATCTTCAAACCAGTTTGAGCGTGAGATTCTGCTTTCTCCCAGGAGTAGGCACTGACATCACACCAGCTAGCAGTCGACACAGCGGAAATATAACATATACAATTAATACATCTAGGTACATTATGTACTGAATTAAAATAAATTGGACCGATGAAATAATATATTCGTCATTAACTGTATTGTCTAGACTCTAGAGTTCCTTTATAATGAGAGTCGAGACGTTGACCCCAACAACAATTAAAATATGTAATGATTTGATAGCGCTGAAAATGGAAAAACAAAACTCCTATGAGACGTAAAATCATATACCTATATTATATTGTATACAAATATTAAACGAATTTGATACATAATTTCATGATGTATTAAATTATTTTATAGAAATAATACAATTTATTATATATAAAATATAAAAAATTATTATTTCAACTAGTTTGTCACTGAGAAATAAGGACAAGCTGTTGACTTGAATTTATTTGAAGCAAAATATAACTGGATTATGCAATAAGGTAGGCGAAGTTTGGACCCTGTGTCTCAACTCTATTCTCAATTATCTTAGCGTGTGCTCGATTACACTAACCTCTAGCGCTTGAAAGTGGGACTAAACGCCGGCGCACAAACAAAACAGAAAAATTCGCTGAGTGTCCAGTCTATATAATTTCTCTTCGCTGGGTGGCCCCTATAATGCATCTGTTCCATCAAAGATTGACTTTTTCGTGGACTTCTGGAGCACATGTTTGGTTACCACCCGGCTGTGCGTGTTTCTCGTTCTGGTTCACTGACATTGAGAGTTGTGCTACTACTTTTCATTCGGTAGAGATATACAGTAGTTAGTCCAAGATCACACAACTTAACCGTTTTGGTACGAACTTCCTGACTCTGGTAAATGAGTATTACTTGTGTACTATAATCCCTTAGAATTATAGTATATTGCACCATGATTGCCTTTCAGTTGATACGAGAGGTTGAACCTATTCCTAATCCAGAATGAACACTTAGAATTATTGTAATTTTTTTTTACCAAAGATCTTGAAAATACCGCTGACTTGAAAGTTTCAAACAGGAATTTTAGTGTGAATCTTCGCTTCAAACAAATTGAAAATCCGCTCATTTCACCATAATTCTGACGTGCAAATGAAATATTGCTAATGAAGGTACATTTCATAGCAACGGCTAATAATGCTTACGTTTTATTGTGTTGTCGTCGCTTCAGACAGACGATCCTCTTCGTGTCTCAAGTTGTTGACGAGTCATTGCGCTCCCCTTTTGGTGAATTATTGCTCCGGCTTATTTCAAGATGAATTTTCTCTGGTTATTTCGAAACTAATACTAAATATTAATCTGATATAATTCATGATTCTACCACAGACATTCTATACAATTTTACGTGTTTTTCAAATGTAAAATGTTTAATGCTTCACCAGCCTAGAGAATTCTGTGTAAATGTGATTTATGTGCACGTTATATTTCCTTAACATAATCTCTAATTATATAATTCATAAGTTGTGTGTATTTGCATTTATTATGTAATACAGGCAGACAATTGAAAGCTTGTCATATAAACGAGAATAATAAAGGCATAATTCAAATAGCAAGTTCTCGCTGACTTGACAAAGTCCACTTGTAAGTCGCACTAGAGAATAATTTCCCTGTATGGTGTTTTGTAAAGATATGTATTTAATTGTATTGAAAATAAAGTATGTTTGAATTATGTAGCAATATGATCATTATTGAATATCTTATCTTGTAATTTACACTAGTATGCTACTTGTTAAAATCCTCTCGAACACAAACTCCTCCTCCTGTAGGTCACCTCATCAAATTCTTCTATCGGCTACTTGAAGATTCGGAGCACCAGAGTATTAGGTCTAAAAACTCAATAATGTATAATACAAAGGTTTTTGTTTTGAAAAGAAACTCACACTAGATATTGTAATTATATCTTGTTGGAAAATCAGAAGTAGTGTCTATTTTAATTTGTATATTGATTTGCTTAGATTGTAATTTTTATACATCTTGATTACACAACTTTTAACAATACAGTAGAACTTGGTTATAACGACATCCAAGGGACCTTGAAAATTATGTTGTTATAAACGAGTGTCGTAATAACAGAGATTCATATTATCAGTCTAGTGAGGTGGAAAATGAAAAATAATAAACATAATTAGGCTTATTTTAGATTTATGTATTCACTTTTAAACCTACCATGAACATAATAAAACACATATACAATTATAAATACAGTATTCTGTATTAAAACAGTTTGTTCATTACTCACCAAACTTATTTACTGAGGAGTGAAGTAATCAGTCATTTTATTCTGTTGTCTCCTACTTGCCCAATATACACTTTCTAAATTAAATTCTATGTTCATTATTTCAGTTGCAATTTCACTGCTCCTTCTCCTAGCTTCATCTCCCTCCTCTAGCATCATAGAAATGTTCACAATTCTAATGGCTTCTAAAGTGTCACTCACTTCTTTTAGTGGCCATACTGCGTTCAAATGCGTGCACTTAGTGAAAACTTCCTGTCGAAACTGATCTAATACCGCATGCAGGTAGGCTACCATTAATACCGCATGAATTCGGGCAGGTTACAATGGGATGGGGAATCTGCCTGCATTCCAGAGGTCTATGATAGAAGGGAACAGTAAAGGATTTGCTAGATTTCAGCAAAATATTTCTTAAAATACTTTGGTTCTTAGAAAATTGTATTCCAAACTGAGGTTGAAAATGACGTTATATGCGAGGTAGACGCATATACGTCTGTCGTATTAAGCAAGGTAGAAAAGCATATGTCTTATGGGGAATTAGTTGGGACCACAGAATATTTGACGTTATAGGCGAAGTGTCACACAAAACGAGGTCGTTATAACCAAGTTCTACTGTATATCACTTTGGAAAACGTATTATTTGTTAAATTTTGTTAAATTTTGTTATTTTTTTAATAGGTTTCGGTCTGCTATTGGCCATCATCAGAACTGGTTGTTGCTGGTCTTGGCGCCTTTTGTTTTGTTTCCTGTGGGGTTGTGTTTGTGTAGTGTAATGTGGAGTCAAAGAATGTGTGTGTTCTGAAATTGACTTGTAAGTTGAGAATTTCATTTGGATGTGTTTTTTTGTGTGTTTGTATATTTCCTATTGTTCTAGTATGTTTTGTTTCTGGCTTCTACATAGGACAGACAGGCAGATCATTTCAAACACGTTACAAAGAACACATCACAGCCATAACAAAATTAAAAAACACTTCCACATATGCAGAACACATTACAAATGCTAACCATACATGCAGAGACATCAACACAGACATGGAAATTCTACACATCAAACCAAAAAGCCAGAAACTAAACACACTAGAACAATACGAAATATACAAACACAACCAAACGAAATTCTCAACACATAACTCAATTTCAGAACACACACACTCTTTGACTCCACGTTACACTACACAAACACACCCCCACAGGAAACAAAACAAAAGGCGCCAAGACCAGTAACAACCAGTTCTGATGATAGCTAATAGCAGGCCGAAACATGTTAATAAGGTAACATAAATTTTAACACGTGAAAGACACATAATACGTTTTCCAATGTAATTTTTAATTGAACAGGGTCATGCAACAACAGACCAAAGAGCAAAATCACTTTTTAGGGGTATTGAAGTATTTATAATTGAGAGAGGCCACCGGCGTAGCTCAGTTGACTAAGGCGCTTGCCTGCTGATCCGGAGTTGTGCTCGAGCGCGGGTTCTATTCCCGCTGGGCTGGTTACCTGGTTGGTTTCTTTCTGAGGTTTTACCTAACCTTAAAGCAAATGTCAGGTAATCTATGGCGAATCCTCGGCCACATCTCGCTACCACCAATCCCATCGACACATGTTAAATAACCAAGTAATATAATATATATATATATATATATTATTGTCACAAGTCCTTCAGAAAGACGCCAGAGAAGCATGATGTAACTCATCACAGCCAGAAAAATGTTGTTCTGTGCTTGGAAACCTGTACCTACAATATTAGTGTTATTAAAATTGTAATTTTGAGACCTAACTGCATAGAGAGATAATTTTTATTCCTTCGTCTTTTATTTTTTATTTTTTTAAGACAAAAGTAAGTGCTGTATTATATGATTGAAAAATATGTCCCTCTTTGATACATCTAAAATCTGGCAATCCTGGACCAGGGACATAATTTCATCGACACACACTTCTGTTATAACATTCCATTCCCTTGTCCGTTTCGGTGAAGTGCGGATGGGGAACAATACTACATTAGATTAAAGCAATACTACATTAGATTTTTTCAATTTATTATATTTTTTAACAATACTGTTAGGAATTTTTAAGTATTTAAATATGTTCAATAGTATCAAGCACTCGATATTAAACTAGGAGCTTTTTTATATTGAATTTATGACACAGTAGCCTTTTAAGTAGGCAGAAGTGTCGTTAACCCGGAAGTGAAGTGAAGTGAAGTGAAGTGAAGTGAAGTGAAGTGAAGTGAAGTGAAGTGAAGTGAAGTGAAGTGCAGTTATAACATTCATTTACATTGAAACCCGACATTGACATAAACACATGCTTTTGTGTTTTAGGGCTCCGCTTGACAGCTATTTACAGTATTGCCGATCCAAGGCTCCGGCTTTGTATATAGATGACTCTGGTTAAATCCATTTTCATGAAAGAACTGAGCTAGTTTTTTATTCACCGGTCTACGGGCGAGTGAGTTTTCAAGTGACATGCACAATAACACAATAGTAATATACGTTACAAGAGCGGTATGTTGACGTTTTCATGTTCGAGGAAAAGATTGAAAAAGCGAAACGTAGTTGAGCTTTTTTAATTTCCGAGAACATGAAAACAAACACCGCTCGTGTATGGTACATTATTTTGTACGAAGATCGTTTATTACATACCTGAAAGACGAATTTCTAATTATTTGCAATGAAATCTCCATCTTGGTTTCTGTTTAATGACGCCAACTTCGGAAAACCAAAATATCTTTCTTCAACATTGTTGCTATAAAATGTTTTCTGTGTTTACTATACTCCAGCAGGCCGTGATATACGTCTGTCTTCCCCCCCCCCCCCAGTCTATAAATGCGAACTTAAAACAAACGGTAAGGTTATGTAATGATTTATTTTTCATTTTAATATTTTAACAATATTATTTATATAACATATTGCAGTAATAACATCGGCATCTGGAATCTTGTTGATTTTTTCACGGCTTCCTTAATGTTACTTGTATCAGGAATGCAATAAGTTTCGTGGAGTAGTAGACTTTACTTAATTTTTGCAAATATTTAAAAACAATAATTAACATTGCAATTTAGGTGAAATTGCAGTGGTAAGTTTCCAATTTATAATTATTACTATGTTAAACGTCTCTAAAAATAATATGTTAAAAGCCTAAAGCAGTAAAATGAATGTCGCGCTTAAGCGGTAAGAAGAGGGAAATTGTTATGTTTACGTTGGGAATACTGAATGTGATATTTCACACTTACCGCGTATTGGTTCTGTGCGGAAAACAAGCAAATACGCACGATCTCGCACAAACTTTTATACACGGATTGGCGTTGTTTTGGAAGAAAACAAGCTTAAAATATAACAACAAAAGTCACAAACGTAATCATATATAGTCGGCCTGGTTGGCGCAGTTGTTATAGCGCTGGCCTTTTATTGTCCGAGGTTGCGGGTTCGATCCCGGGCTAGTCGCTGGCATTTAAATGTGCTTAAATGCGACAGGCTCATGTCAGTAGATTTACTGGCATGTAAAAGAACTCCTGCGGAACTAAATTCCGGCACACCGGCGACGCTGATATAACCTCGGCAGTTGCGAACGTCGTTAAATTAATCATGAGTTTTGAGATCACACTCTTCAGTTGTAGAAACTTTCGAACAAAACTCGCGGTGAAACCGTTGCCGTTGAAATGCATCCAGCAACGAGCTAGATCGTTGCTTACGGGATTACACAAGCTGGCGCATAGCACGATCGAGAGTAGGTCTCTGTGAGTCATGACAATTTCTGCCGCTAGGTTCGCCTCTCTGCCCTATGAAATGATGAATAGTACCATTACAAAGCATTGTGCATCGTGAAAATAGTTCGATTAATTGTGCATTACTGATTGAGTACGAATATTATAAATATGCCAAGCATATTACAGTGTTATTTGAAGTTTGTTCAGCTAAGTTATATTCGAAAATTGTCTGTGTTTTGCTATGTGAAGAACTCGGTACCAACAGGTCGTATCTTTATAGGTTAAGGTAAATGTCAAAGTTCTCTCATATAACAAGCAATGCTATGTTAAAAGTGGCGAATTGCATTTTCCGACTCTCGAATGATGTGACCCGAAATGTAAAATAATTTCATGCATTGTTTCACTTACCAAGCATTACTGATATAGGCCTAATGAAAATGTGAATGACGTGATGTAAACATTGAAGATAATGTTGTTACTGTTTTCCCTTTCTCTTTTAGAAAATACCGACAAAAGTAATGAATTATCTTCATGCTGTACTTATTAGGTAATTAATGTGTATTTGTCTGTATTTTAGACCTGTGTATTGTTACGTAATTATCAGTGAATTAGGTTAGAGAACTTAACAAGATTAGTATGAGATTAGGTAATGCACCTCAAACTGTAACTAAGAATGGCTGCTGCCGAAATAGGCTGAGGTGGTTATCGTGTGAAACAAATTATATCTGGAATATCTAGTTTTATTATATACGGATACGTAAAGTTTTTTTTTTTTTTTTTTTTTTTGTTTTAGCATGCGTTTGTAATTTTGTGAGGTTATGTCTAGCCTAATTTCTTTTTATTCTTGTATCATTACCAATACATTAATTTATTTTATATTCATTTCAAGTGTTACATCCATGGTGGCAACTCTACTTATGTTAGGATATGAAGTAACAGTATATATTCAACTTCATCATTTGCTAAAAATTAAAGAAAACTGTATGTGTTCGACTCATTCCATCGTCATTTCTTCTTATGTATGTGAACCACGTTCGTTCTAAAAGTGCTACAATAAATTAACACTATAGCCAACGTGATGGAACAATTTACAAGTTACTGTTAAAATGCTCAACATTTTCAAGTGGTGCTATACCCATTGTTTCAAAATGTACATACATATTTCTACATTTCTATAAGAGGTGTCATAAATTATTTCAGCATATTTGTAAATTCTTCAAAATTAATCCTTCTAATTAATACCATAAAGTAATGAAATAATATAGCCTAGGCCTATATGTGATTTTATACTACCAGTATTGATGTTGATCTTGGTAAATTAATCCAATTTCACAGTGTTGTCTTTTGTATTGTGGTTCATAACAATTATAACAGTATGTACGTGGAAATGTTTTTAAAATAATAAATTCTAGCTCATGATTTTAAGTGGTCGTTTCAATGGGAGGTTATATTGGAAAGATGATCACAAATGGACAATTTACTGCAAGATACAAAAACTGAATATAAGTGAGTGTTCCGTTGAAAGTGAAAGTGAAAATTTCGTTTTACAAGAGCTAAGTAAGCGTACACGCACTAAAATACTACAGCGTTTACTATTACTATGCTCAATAGATTAATCAGTAGGCCTATAGAAATGTTTTCACCACTGCAAGAAAAAATCGCGCAATAATTATACTTCTCAGTTATTGTGACGTCCGTATTTTTTTTAAAAAGAGAGGGAAAAGTTAGGCCTTCTTGCAAATGCGTAATTGTGAATTCAAGGAAATTAAAGATAATGCAGTACCTTAATTAGTTGCAATATCTTATTTAATAACAATATTAATAATATTAGGTGAAAAGGGTAGGCTATAGTGCGTATATGTAAGATGTCAAGTTAATTTATTTCCGGAAATGTTTGGTGTATGAACTGAAGTACAGAGCAGACAGTCCCTCAGTTTATATGTAATATGTTTTAATATCAAGAATGACAGCCTTTTATTGTAATATAATTGAGGAGTAGAAGTTTGCAAATTACGTCTATTGTCCATAAAATATTGTACGAAGCATTTAATAAGCAATGATGAGTCCTTTAAATGTCCCAAATGTCAATGTCTTTTAAGTGTTCTGCTATGAATATATAGGGCAGAACAGCGCTCCGAGCGGCGGAATTGGCATTACGAGGGAACCACTTCAGACTCGTTTTTCAAGCTCTATGCGCCAGCTTGTATAATCTCGTAAGCAACGAGCTAGATACATCCAGGGCAGTCGTGGTAATCGAGGGACAGAATCGATACAGTTCAGGTAGTCGGCACTGTCAAATAATCGATCTTAATGTTATCAGCTGTGCTCATGCTCATGACCGATTGACAGTTCGTCATACAGCTGTAGACGCTATAGTTGATATACAAAAGCTTAGTCATGTGATAAACGACAACTTTTAATGAATCACCAGACTTAATTCTTTGTTTGAAGACTGAGAAACCGGCGCTTTGCAAATATAAATTGCTGTAAGACAATAGTTTGTACTGAATAGCAAAATGGGCTGGACCAAATTTCAAGCTTTAATTGCAGTGGTTTTAGTGTTTACAGGTTCCTTAAATACGTTAAGTACAAAGTAAGTATTTTAATACATTTAATCGCATGTAAAATTCAAAGAGTCCCCCAAACTTGAAAAATAGAAAGGACAACTCTGTGATTAAAAAAATAGCGCTATGTCATCCAGTATTATCTAGTGAAAATGTGATCACATTCGAAGTCTGTGATATGGTTACAAATTCAATGTTATCAGCGTATAGTGGAAGTTTCTGAATACAAATAATGCCTTAGCGATGACTTAATTCCGATATTGTCACTACATTTCATAATGCACATAAGTTATATTATGAAACATATGTTTCCGATTTCATAGGCTGTATGAGAAAGTTTGTTTAAATAGAGGCCTATATGTTTGATGGGCCTAGTTTATTAATGCAGGAAATCGAAACTTTAATGATCATAAGTTACTGTTTTGTGTTAGTAAGAGTATTTTGAAATATAGCAAGACGCTGTTGACACTGGCATTTTCGTTATTAATGTCCAATGTAAACAATTTGTGGGGAATGAGTTTAGAGAAAATTAGCACATTACCATTTCCCAGAATGTGTTGGTGCATATTTACACTAAACCTAAACTTACTGTATGCAAGCTATAGGGCCTACTAAAACTATAAACTAACCTAACCTGTCTCAGATTCAGGAAAGATTAGGTTAGGGTTTTAGTAGGCCTATACACTAAGTTTAGGCTTAGTGTAAGACTGGCCTATGTGCAGCGATACATTCTGAGAAATTGTCCATTTTTCCCTGTCGTTACGATCTACAGTATATTCAAATTGGTATAGAGAAGGTAGGATAAAGAGTATAAAAATTTGGTTATTTGTAAGAAGTCGTCGCTGAACGATTCACATCGTTTATAGTTCACTTCTATTGTTACACAACAAGATGGATGCACTGAACGATTCACATCATTTATAGTTCACTTCTGTGAACGATTCCATTGTCTATTGTTACACAACACACTAAACCTGGAGTAATTTAAGCTTATTAATCAAATAAATAATTCTACTTACTGTTTTTTATATGCTCACCTATATGTAATATCTATTTTATACTTATTTCATTGTTATTTTCCATCCAAAGATCATTAAGAACGATGAATATTATTTAATATCTCCTACCTTTCTTCAAATAGTGTTCATATGCCATGTTAATTTTCATTTGTTTTCATAAGTTAACAATGATGCACATTGGAAGCAACATATAAGAAATTATTTTCCTACACAATCCACGCTATATTCACGTTGTTTTGAAATGATTAATCGAAGATGGTTTGCTTATTGTTTATTACACGCACATTTGTATGTAATTTCTATTCCATACGTTTTTCTTCTATCCCCCGATCATTAAGAATGGTGAATATTGTTTATGCTTGTTTCCTGTATTTCTTAAAATAATGTTATGTGGCATGTTAGTTTTTATTTGTCGTTATTTACGTAAAAATGATGCGCCAAAAAATAAAAAAATAATAATAATTTCGTCCTCACTCCACATCCTATTTATTCACATTTGTTTTTCAGTGATTTATTAAAGAATGTACCGGTATTTAAAATACTAATAATTTAGAAACATGTTACATAAATCATCCTTGTGCCAAAACAGAATGCTCCCTGGACCAAACTGTCGTATTTTGCAGTGGTCATCAGTACTCGCTGAAATGGGTAATAATAGTATAATAAAATAATGTTGTACGTAGCATTTAGAAACATGTTACATAAATCATCATTGTGCCAAAAGAGAATGCTCCCTGGACCAAATTATCGTATTTTGCAGTGGTCGTCAGTACTCGCTGAAATGGGTAATAATATAATATAATTGTTTTGCACGTAGCAAGCGGGGTATTGGGGCTGCAAGCCCCGATGATGATCCTACGTGTAGCACATGATGTAAAAAGCGGGGTATCGGGGCTCCAAGCCCCGATGATGATCCGACGTGTAGCACATGACGTAGACAGCAGGGTATCGGGGCTGCAAGCCCCGATGATGATCCGACGTGTAGCACACGATGAAAAAAGCGGGGTATCGGGGCTGCAAGTCCCGATGATGATCCGACGTGTAGCACATGATGAAAAAAGCGGGGTATCGGGGCTGCAAGTCCCGATGATGATCCGACGTGTAGCACATGATGAAAAAAGCGGGGTATCGGGGCTGCAAGTCCCAGTCCCAATGATGATCCGACGTGTAGCACATGATGAAAAAAGCGGGGTATCGGGGCTGCAAGTCCCGATGATGATCCGACATGTAGCACATGATGAAAAAAGCGGGGTATCGGGGCTGCAAGTCCCGATGATGATCCGACGTGTGGCACATGATGAAAAAAGCGGGGTATCGGGGCTGCAAGTCCCGATGATGATCCGACGTGTAGCACATGATGTAAAAAGCGGGGTATCGGGGCTGCAAGCCCCGATGATGATCCGACGCGTAGCACATGATGAAAAAAGCGGGGTATCGGGGCTGCAAGTCCCGATGATGATCCGACGTGTAGCACATGATGAAAAAAGCGGGGTATCGGGGCTGCAAGCCCCGATGATGATCCGACGTGTAGCACATGATGTAAAAAGCGGGGTGTCGGGCACTTAAAAGTGCCTTTTGGAAAGCATGGTGATGCGCATTTGACAAACCCAGTGTACGTACTTGCTAATAATCCCTTTTTATTTGTCGTTATTTACGTAAAAATGATGCGCCAAATAATAATAATAATTTCGTACTCACTCCACTTCCTCTATTCACATTTGTTTTTCAGTGATTTATTAAAGAATGTATCGGTATTTAAAAGACTAATAATTTAGAAACATGTTACATAAATCATCCTTGTGCTAAAAGAGAATGCTCCCTGGACCAAATTATCGTATTTTGCAGTGGTCGTCGGTACTCGCTGAAATGGGTAATAGTATAATATAATATAATTATGTTGTACGTAGCAAGATCGATTATTCAATTGATAGGATATTTTATGAGGTTGTCATGACTGAGGTATCTATTGTCAATTGCTTTTATTTGTCAGAAGGCCTTGACTGACGGGTATATAAGGACTGGCGCTCTTATCGGTGGAGGTTGGGGTTTGGGACGGCTCACAAGTAACAAGAGGAGAAGGGATAGAGACATCTACTATTTTAAAGATTTATGTCGTTCACTAGATGAGTTGATTCAACTAACCTGGAAATAATGTGAATCGTTCAGCGACGACTTCTTGTAAATAACCAAAAATTTTTTGCTTTCCAGATGGGCTGATCGTATGGAGGCAGAGGGTTCAGATGGTAAATCAAGAAAATTTAATCATCCTTTTGTTCAAGCTGTTTCAATGTTTATTGGAGAAATGCTTTGTTTTCTGGCATTCAAATGTCTCTTTTTTTACTATTTTCGAAAACATGTAAGTACAATACTAGCAAAGATTTTAACTAAAAAGCATGTGAAGACATTATAGGCCTACATCAAACTTGTAGAAAATATGTTCTTCTAAACTTATTTAAGATTTATTCATTTGAGAAATATTTGAGGGAAATAAAGCATTTTATTATAAACCGTCAAAGTTTTGGGGAAGGGCTATTTTTTTTTTTTCAAATAAAGTTGCCGGGATGTTGAGTTTCAGGAAAAAAAAAAGTACTCTTTGGACGGAATGAAGAAAATTACGGACTTGTCCATGGAATAAAATTGTGAAAGGACTGTCTTCTATACAGGGGCAGTGGCATTTTCCTCTAAGGTTAGAGCCCAGTTTAGTTGTATGTGTATTAATCGAAAATTAGGGGCTAGAAAATATTGAGAATAGAACGCATGTTTATATGACATTGTTTTCGATTAATACACACACACCTAAACTGGGCTCTAACTTCAGAGAAATGCCATTATCCCTTTATGGAAGCGCGTCCTTTTGAAATAGTACTTTGTTAGATCTTGTAATAGTTAAAGCAACACTTGCAAGAATACCGGTATGTTCAACTTAAACCCGTAGGCTTATAAAACATTCATCAAGGAGATGAAGCTTGAAAATATTCTTTAGATCGAATGTGAAAATTATAACTCTTTTACATTGCATTTGGTTTGGCCTGTGCCTGAAACATCACTTCAAGATTATGCAAACTATATATATATTTTTAGGATGGATCCCATGATGAGATGAAAATACTTAAAGGAAATCGTTCATTCAACCCTTTTCTTCTCCTTCCACCTGCGATGTGTGATATGGTGGCTACATCTGTTATGTATATTGGTCTTACACTTACATATGCTTCGTCATTCCAGATGCTTAGAGGTGAGTTGAGCAACTTAAGACTTAGGCCTACTTTCTATTGTTTTTCATAATGTTAGTATTTTGTCAACGAAAGTTGGATCAAAATGAAATTGGAAAACCCCATGCTCCTTGAAGTTCCTTAAAACAAGATCTTTTCATCACAGGGATATATTAATTACTATTATGGTGTGCCATATCTCTAGAATTGTACAGAGTGGGCAGATTTAAAGTCTGAAACATTGTTCAGCTGGTCAGCAGCCCAAGCTCCGTGCAGTTGCTAGTATTCCCCTCTATTAAATTGCGGTGCTGTTCTCATATGCAGTCAGTTGTGAGTGAGATTTCATCGAAGTAGGACAGCTGTGTTGTGCAGTCATGAGTGAAATTTCATTAGAGAGCACAGTAGTGTTGTGCAATGGTGAGATATTGCGATTATTGAAGAATAAGATTCTGGTAACAACTTCATTACCCAACTGATGACAAAACAAAGGTAGTGACGACGACGTAATATAATATTCCGGTAATTCGGTAAAAAACGGTGGTCAATATGGCGGACATCATCGAGGATCAGGACAAGTTAGGTTTGGTTTATTCAGGTTTTGGTATGCCTACCAAAAAATGTATAATATGCAAGACAAACCAAAAAACTCAATAAACCATATCTAACCTGTCCTCGATGTCATTGATGTCCATTATATTGACCAAAGTTTTATACCAAATTATCAATATTCCCGCCAACAAAACTCACTACGGGACCAGTGAGGTAAATAGGGGTTTTGAATGGGGACAATTTCAATAGAAAAATTTACATTGAGTATCATAATTTAGGCTACAATAGTGCCCTTCCACTCAGCTGTAATTACAATACGGGGAGGGGGGTGGGGAATATAGTATCCTAAAATACAATGAGCCTTCCACTCATCTGTAGAATATGATACGAAAAATATAAACTTTCAAAAACATATCATAAAATACTGTAGGCCAAACATAGTATCATAAAAAAGTCCGCCAAGTTAACTCTGTGGTAGCGCATGTATTTCCTACTGAGTGATGTAAGGGGTTGTTGGACAATAACTTCATATAGGTCAAAATTACATAAATTCTTACTTAACAAATTAATTGCTGATTAATATTTATTACATATAATGAAACTAACATCTGTCCATTCTTATTATTATCATTAATTTCTCTAAATAGATTTACAAAACCTCTAATGGCAATTACATTAATATTCTCATTATAGAAATATATTTTAGATTTATATATATATTTTTTTTCTCCCTGTAACATAGTTCTAGTAAGCTTATATTAAATTAATTTTCATCATTTTACTAGCTATCTCAAATCTCAAATTAATTATAATTGATTGAATTAAATTAGCTCATAAATTAAGTTATTACTTTACCTTATAGGTTTATCTAAATTTAAATAAATATGTAGTCTACTAGTCGTTAAAACTTAACTGAAGAATATTAAATATGAATTGTATTGATTAAGGCTGGTTAAGTGGAAGAGAAGGCCTTATGGCCTTAATTCTGCCAGCGAAAATAAAACATTATTATTATTATTATTATTATTATTATTATTATTATTATTAATGTATCTTTTCTCTTAAAAGGGACAATCCCTGATTGTTAATCTGGCATTTGTTTAAATCTGTCAGTACCTTCAGCATTGAACATAATCGATTATCTTGCTTAAACTTTTCGTCTTCCCTCTCTTGTGGAAAGAGCCATGAAATGTCATGTTACATAATCACAAGTTTATATTTTCTTGAAGATAATGTACTTATTACCAAGTTTAACAGGTTTCACAATGTTTGGGTACAACTCATCGAACATCTAACGAGACTGCATTACCTTTGAAAACTAGTCTAGAATTGCACAGAACTGTGTGTTGAGTAAGTTTTATTTATTCTTGACATCAGGTTATCTGTAATAGATAATGAAGTCAGTTGATAAGCTTTCGTTAATAAAGATACCTGCAGATAATAGCTGTAAGGTTAATGCTTTACAATGTATGAGGTAGTTTGGAAAAAATTATGCAAGAGAAATGTTGAAAAAGATTCTGTGTATTTGTTTGTAACTTAAATTGATAAAGAAAAGGTGGGATTGTGGGGAGAAAATACAAGTTTTATTTAAGACATTTCTTTAAATTAAAGTAACTCTCGAATATTTGATTAATTAAAATGTGTCTCAGTGAAACATACAGCAGAGTTCGTATAGGTCAGTTTCTGTCAGATGCGTTTCCAATTCACTGTGGGCTAAAGCAAAGAGATGCATTATCACCTTTACTTTTTAACTTTGCTCTAGAGCAGACGTCTCAATAGGGCCTTCTCAGAGCATTTCCTCCTCTTTCTCTTTTTCAATGTAAGAGTGGAACAAGATGCAGGAGCAGTTCGCGTTTCTCCGGATGACGTCATTGACCGCGACATTTGAGTAGACATCTGCAACCGCTACGATGTAACAGTCGGTCATTGTGTCCATCTCCGAGGAAAGAATGTTCTTATTACCGCAAATGTATGAAGAAATAAAAGCTTTCATAGGGGAAGCGAAATTGTGGGAGACGCAAGTTTCAGTGGGTAACTGTTACCTCTTTATTAATCTAAAATTGTTACCTGATTTGAATCAAGACCAGTGTAACAAATATAATGAAATACTCAAGGACTTGAGAAAAGAATTTCAGACCAGATTTAAGATTTGAATAGTTCTAATTGAAAAAAAAATTGCTTGTGAATTTCTAAGATGTTTAGGTTATTTTTAATTATTGAAAACATTACGAAATATATTACTTAACTATTATTGTAATTAATATATTAATATTAGAGTAACGTAAGAATACTTACTTTAACAACCAACAAGTTTAATTGTAATTTTATTATTATTATTTAATTGAGTTTTATTTTATTAAATATAGTATAAACTTAAAAAAAAAGAGCGATACCAAAAACCTTTACTAGAAATGAAATATTGTTATTGTTTGGTCAACTGTCCGAAGACAGGTCTGAACCTCACAAGTGATACCAACAAGGCACCACTTATGAGTCAACTAGGCCAGGAAATAATGGAGTAAGGTGGCCAGTTCCTTGTGCTTAAATAATTACGTAACATGTATGGTTCTTAATGCTTCAGATGTCTTCTTTTTACTCATTGATAGTATATAATTAGAAAATAAATGTATTATTATTATATTATTGTTATTGAAAACTACTTAAGAAATTCCTTCCGAAAACAACCGTCTATTGTGACAGTACAACTCAAAAGTGCAGCTTTGTGGCATTTCTCCCGCGACAGTTACAACTTAGCTCGCTCATGCTTGTAACATTAATCAGCGATCGGCTATCTTCGGGTATTGCACTTATCTCTTCAGCTGACTATGTTATCTATACTCGCTCTCTGTGACAACTTTTATGCGTTGGCCTTGAGACGCCTGCTCTAGAGTATGCCATTAGGAAAGTCCAGGATAACAGAGAGGGTTTGGAATTGAACGGGTTACATCAGCTGCTTGCCTATGTGGATGACGTGAATATGTTAGGAGAAAATCCACAAACGATTAGGGAAAACACGGGAATTTTACTGGAAGCAAGTAAAGAGAGAGGTTTGAAAGTAAATCCCGAAAAGACAAAGTATATGATTATAGCTGGTTCACAATAAATCAGGAATGGAAACGACAACGGGAACGAGAACGGAAATATTGTTAAAATAAATGTATTTAAATGTGAGCATTCACAATTAACTTTTGTGAATGCCCACATTTAAATACGTTTATTTTAACATTATTTCCGTTCTCGTTCTCGTTGTCGTTTCCATTCTCGGTTTATTGTGAACCAGCCTTATGTCTCGTGACGAGACTATTGTACAAAATGGAAATATAAAATTGGAAATTTATCTTTTGAAGAGGTGGAGAAGTTCAAATATCTTGGAGCAACAGTAACAAATATAAATGATATTCGGGAGGAAATTAAACACAGAATAAATATGGGAAATGCCTGTTGTTATTTGGTTGAGAAGCTTTTATCATCCAGTCTGCTGTCAAAAAATCTGAAAGTTGTTGTTGTTGTTGTTGTTGTTGTTATTGTCTAGTGCCTTGCATTTGGCTATGAAGCCATTAGCAGTCGTGCTTTCCAATACTTTTGAACTGTAGTTTCTTCTGATCTTAATGCTTCACAGGTCTTCAAGTGGTCTTCATTCTTTTCTGCTGGATCGTTACACAGGACACATATGGGTGAAGCAAAATCTGAAAGTTAGAATTTATAAAACAGTTATATTACCGGTTGTTCTTTATGGTTGTGAAACTTGGACTCTCACTTTGAGAGAGGAACATAGGTTAAGGGTGTTTGAGAATAAGGTGCTTAGGAAAATAATTGGGGCTAAGAGGGATGAAGTTACAAGAGAATGGAGAAAGTTACACAACACAGAACTGCACACATTGTATTCTTCACCTGACATAATTAGGAACATTAAATCCAGACATTTGAGATGGGGAGGGCATGTAGCACGTATGGGCGAATTCAGAAATGCATATAGAGTATTAGTTGGGAGGCCGGAGGGAAAAAGACCTTTAGGGAGGCCGAGACATAGATGGGAAGATAATATTAAAATGGATTTGAGGGAGGTGGGATATGATAGAGAATGGATTAATCTTGCTGAGGATAGGGACCAATGGTGGGCTTATGTGAGGACGGCAATGGACCTCCGGGTTCCTTAAAAGGCAGTAAGTAAGTAAGTAACTCTCGATAAGAACTGAAAATAATTTGTACAATTATTATTCATATACTTATTTTAATTCTCCTCCAGTTCTCTCATATCAAAGTCATATTTGTTCAGCTTATTACTTTTTATCTCAGAACTATATTGAGTTAAATTATTAGGATTATACCCAGGATGTAAACTGTAACACCTGTTGCAAACTGGAAGTCTGAATATATTATTTTAATGTACCGAAGTACATATGATATTTCCATGCAGATATTCTGCGTCATCATACGATGAAAGAGTAATGGAACGGAGAAAAATTCTCTCTGGCGCCGGGACTTGAACCCGGGTTTTCAGCTCTACGTGCTGCTGCTTTATCCACTAAGCCACACCGGATACAACCCCAACGCCGGTTAGAATCGTCTCAGATTAAGCTCCAACTCTTGGGTTCCCTCTAGTGGCCGCCCTCTGCACTACATCATAGATGTCTATGAACGCAGGACCGAAGTCCACACATGTGCTGAGGTGCACTCGATATGAGTGACTAATTGGCCGGGATCCGACGGAATAAGCGCCGTCTTAGTGGATAAAGCATCAGCACGTAGAGCTGAAAATCCGGGTTCAAGTCCCGGCGCCGGAGAGAATTTTTCTCCGTTCCGTTACTCTTTCATCGTATGGAAGTCTGAAGTTGGAGTCTGAACTGAGTGGTTGAATTACAGTTTGGTACACAACTTGGTCTCGTATTGTTTGTAAAGAGTTGTTGGCAGGGCAGAAGAAAGAGTTTGGCTTGCTCCACCCTCTTTTCCTGATACATACAGATACGAAATTAAAATTTAGAGCAAGTCTTGATGAGATTCCACATGTATGTAGGCAACAATTTCACACAAAGCATAGGGACAGGGATTCTTGTTTACTGCACATGTGCAGTGTTTTGTAATTGAAACTTAAACAATAAGGTAGCTCCAAATTTTATTTCCATATCTGTAAATCTATTATCAGCAATTATCTCACTATAGTGTGTCATAGGAAGAACAGTTCTTTGTATGCATCTGAAATCTGTTTAGTGTAATAATTTATAATTCCATTAGTGTTCTTATTGTTTAAACTTGAACAGCATTTTAATGCTAATATTTTTTGTATTCATTAAACAATATTAAATTAATGACATTATCTATTTATAATGTCTCACTCACAAGGTGCATTAAATCTAATTAAAAAGTGCATTAGTAGAATCAAAAATATTGTATAATATTGAGATATGGGGTAGTAGGTTATTCAGAAACATTGATAAAGTAAGAGCCAAAATGTGTAGAACATTTTTACGAATACTGGAGAATGCTTCTAACCTGGCAGCATTACTAGAGATGGGAGCCGATTCGAGTCTGGGAATTATTCTAGAAAGAAAAATAAAATATGTAGGTAATATTTTGTTTAGGAATGATTCAGCAATTATGAAAACTTGTATCTTTTATATGGAAGCCGCTAATTGGAAATCGAATTGGCTGAAAGAGTTGGAACGAGAAATAAACAGATTAGGTCTAAATTGGCTATGGAGAGAACTAGGGTCTATAAACACGAAAACTATTGGAAGAATAGTAAAAGAGAGGGCAAACGAAATTTCGAGGTAAGATATTTTTAGTAATATTAAAGACCTAGGATCACTAAAATACTATAGGGAGATTAAACAGTTTTGGGAACAAGAATATATTACACTAAATTCAAGGGAAGAGAGAACAGGAATGGCATGGTGGAGATTAGGTATCTGGAGACTCAAGAATAAGAGAGGGAACGTAGAGAAGGATAAATGTCCTTCATGTGGACTAGCGGAAGACGCAATGCATATTGCGTTAAAGTGTCAGGCAACGAATGATATGAGAAACAGTTGGGTGGATAAAAAATTTCTACAAATAAACACTATAGTAGCTTATAAAAAAATGAATGGTCCCCTAAATGCCAGCAATCTGCATAAATTAGGAAAATTTCTTTTTAGAGTTAAAATTAGATGGGAAGAGAAAGTCAAAGCTCTAACGGATATGGAATTACAAATGTCGATAGTCAGACATGATAGGAAACTATGAAAAGTAGTCATTGAAGTTAACAGAATAATTTTTAAGAGTTCGAGTATAGAAATGAAAAAGTTAAAGTAAGAGTTTCAAATACAAGAGCTATACTTATTATTACTTATTGTCAGACTGCAAAGCAGCTATTCTATCAATAGTCTCTAAACACACACCTTCATCTCAAACAGCAGAAATAACTAAAATGCTCTCTCAATTAATATCACTCAATAAAAGAGTTGTATTCCAATGGATACCATCCCATTGTGGAATCCTGGGAAAACGAGAATGCGATGCTTTAGCAAAGAAGGGCAGCACTGCTACTTACAGACCTGTTACTAAATCTACGTATTACTCTGTGAAAAGATTTATTAAATCTACATACTCAGACTTCAACAAACAAAATTTGATAACACAATCTCAAGGGAAAAAGTGGAACTCTCTGCATCATAATCCACAGTTAATTCCCTATTTATCACGCAAATCGTCTGTAGCTGCATTTAGATTGGCAACAGGCCATGATTGTTTGGACAAACACCTGCATAGAATTGGAATATATCAGTCCCCTAACTGCCCATTGTGCAATTCAAACAAAAAAATAGATTCGGAACACCTGTACTTCAGTGGCTGACTATGATAATATCTTTGAAAAATATTGGAGTGCAAGAGGTCAAATGACTTTGTCAAACACCTGGCATTAGAAAACAACAGCAACAACTTATTATTAATTTTCTTATTATTATTATTATTATTATTATTATTATTATTATTATTATTATTATTATTATTGTGAATGGAGGATGATACGTATAGGTTCAATATGTACTGTTTTTTGTAATATTTATATAGAGTGTGATGGCAGATTAAGAATTGGAACACATCTAATCCGCCGTGACGTGAACAAAGATTGATGAAATATAAATCAATTAATTAAAAAAGTAATCAAAATTCTTGTAATGAAAACAAACTGAAAGAAATAATTTGTTTAATGACTTAGGTGAATGATAACATTTTAATATGTCTGTCCATCCATGTGTGTCTGCAGGAGCTGTGATTGTATTTGTTGGAATATTAACTACGATTTTCTTGCACCGAAGACTGTGTCTACGAGAATGGATGGGCATATTCTTGGTGATTTGCGGTCTTGCTCTTGTTGGGGTATCAGACTTATTTGCACCATCCACAGTTGAGCTTACTAATATTCATGTGAAATCTTCAAACCATTCCACAGGACAGATTATTTTAGGTGCGTATGCCATACTGTTTTAAAAGACGAGTTTAAATTATGAATTCGAAGGACTAAGTGTGACATTGCAAAGAAAGTACTGTTTATAATGCAGTAAATGATGAGATTTAAGTAACTTTATAATTAGAGTAATGCCATTAGTCCCCAAATGGAATTGTCATACAAGAGGTGCAATCGTTATCACACATTTTATGTTCATGATTACCATGCTTACCTCTGTGGTCAACAGGAGTGAAACTTTTGAAATATCCTTATATTCTGATTTTTTTGTTTTCAATTAGATGAGCCTTTTCCTTCCTATTTCCCTTGGCAGTAAAAAGACGTCTTTTCGAAATTTAGAAAATCCCTTACTGCATGTCCAAATTAGCTTATGGGAGTTTTTCACATGATATATGAACGACACACGACATCTATTATATTTTTCATTCACTCTTGAGAGCAACAAATATCACGTCACCAGAAACAGACGCAGCTATTGGCTGCCTGGCATAGATCACTCGTATTAGATATGCGACCGAAAATTTACTTTTTAAAAGAGATGGGGAAGGATCCCGCAATTTGTTAATATTATGTGTACAAAGACAAGACTATTATGTATTGCATGAAAGTAGGGTGACCAGATTCACATCGATAGAAAAGGGGACACAAAGCTTCAAAAAGGAGGACATTGTTCAAAAAAAGAGGACAAAAAATATGTACTTTGTTTTAGGCTTAGGCCTGTATTATAGTATAAACTAGTGGCTTGTGCAGCAAGTGCTGCAAACTAAGTTCATTAGACATTCAAATAAAAATTTTTAAGATTTATTTTCAATAAAGAATACCAGACATTTTGAAAGTTATTTCCTTCCGTAATAATGAAACATACTCCCTCTGAATGGTTTTGTATGGCAAATATTTTCTCTTGAACCTACCCACCTTCAGGTTTTGAGTTTCAACGCGAAAACGCAAGTAACAATGTTAGGACGATCAGTGGTTTTTTCATGTGGGAGTAAAGCAATAACTATTTCAGGTCATTGTGGATTCTAGGTGAAAATTTAAAAAATGTCTGGTTTGCTATGCTATGCATCTTGGTACAGCTGCTGCATGTAGAGCTTGAAATGTAGAGGGTAAAACCATTTTATCCTGCTAAGAGATCTTGCTGAAATGATCCGGAGACTACATAATTTTGTAGGCTTCTTATTTTATCTGTTAGTAATACCTTTTGGTCTTTTCTCAGGAACTGTAATTTTTGCGCTCTCTCGAGCCAGTACTGAAGAGAATGACGCATATAAATATCTACACCACACAGTCATTAAATATATGAAAAAGACCCGACCACACTTGATTAATAACTATAAAAATATTTGATTTTTAATAACAATATTATTATCTTACGTAAGTTTTGTAGTTATATACTATATAGCCATCACTCAGTAAATTATAGAAATGAAGAACTAATTTAAGATATTCTCTATTCTATAACCCCAAAATGTTTCACTTTCATATCATCAATATAGCATTAATATGTATAATATTAATGAAAAGTAGTCACATCATGGCATTAACTTTAATAATATTTCATTTCTAATGGTAATAATGTCATCAAACCACCTCAAATTTTGTAGATTTTAATATCCAATACACCACAATTCTATTCAGAAAATTACACACCACAAAATCAGACTTGTAAATTATTTTTAGTAATTCTTGAAGTTTTTAATAACCAATTGAATTTGAGCTGTAAATATGCCAGCAATCCTGCAGGTCATGGCCTTCGTGTAATATCCTCTATAGCCTATTGTTTATTGTAGTGTGTTTTGTTTTATATTGAAATCCAATTTGTTCTCAAAACTGACGAAAGATGGATTTTTGGAAAATAGGAAAATTATGTAGGAAAACTAATGCTTCATTGAAAGTTACTATTTTTCTGAAAAACTTCGGGTTCCAAGCTTCAAAATGAGGGGTCAGTTATTAAAATCCGTTCAGCCGTTTTCCCGTAATTTCCATTACCAGTTCAAATTATATATATATATATATACATATAGATTACGTCAATATCTATTTTTTTACAAAATTTTTACAGTACAGATTTAGGCTTATATCATACCTAAAAGTATGTTAATATTACAAAATAATTATGATGAAACTTAATAATATTGATTTTACAGTTAGTTACATATGAAACTCAAGGTAACTATAATTATTAAAGAGGACAGAAAATATCTATTTAGATTTAGGCTTAGGCCTATATTATACTTAAAATTATGTCAATATCTATTTTATTACTGCATACTTATGATAAAACTTAATAATATAAAATGATTTTACAGTTAACTACATATGGAAGCCAAGGGAACTATATTATCAAAATACGTAAAAAGGCCGCACAAAATGTGTATTTAATATTACTTTGTAAGCAAAGAGAGTTGTGATCGTTGGCAAAGAGTATATTCCGTCGATGCTGCTGCCACCTACAGACAGATTACTTGAAAAAGGTGTCAAATCAGATCATTTCAAAATATCAGGCATACAAGTTACGAAAAGGAGGACATTTCTTGATTTTTTTTTTAAATCCGCCTAGACCCCGGACAAAGGCCTAAAAAGGAGGACATGTCCAGACAAAAGAGGACGTCTGGTCACCCTACATAAAAGTACCGGTACCATTAACTCAAAATTGAAAATTTTCGGCATAGACCACTCTCTCACTGTATGTCTCAATTTTAATTGAAATATGTTGACAGATTGCATTACTTTTTCATCAAATTTCCATACAAAACCAACTTCAACAGTAAGGGGATAAACTATTGATCACATGTAAAATCATCTCGCAGTCGTTTGCTTCGTTAGGAATCAGTCAAGAAACTGTGTCGGATATATTATGTTTGGTAGTGACAAATACTTGTATTTCCACTTAATCTTATTTTAACAAAACGTTTAAATAAATGCAACGTCTCTTAATATTTAAAATAAGATGTAAATTCGTGATTGCTGTACGATATACAAGCTTGTTCCCTTTCAGGCGATTTGTTGATTATTGGAGCACAGGTTATTGCTGCAACACAGATGGTGCTGGAGGAGAAGTTCGTAAGTGGATTAGACATCCCTGCCCTGCAAGCTGTGGGATGGGAGGGTAAGTACTCATATTTATACCTGATTGCTTTACGCAATGTGCATGTGTATGAGGAAGTGTTTTTAAAACATATTTGTGCATTGTTAACTTTGTTCTTTTGCCATTAGGTATATTTGGATTCAGCATCTTGGGTTTGCTGTTGATACCATTCTACTTCATCTATGTGCCTGCACCATTCAGTGATAATCCTAGGAATGTTCTAGAAGACGCGCTTGAGGCCTTTGTACAGATGGGAAATAATCCGTGGCTTATTTGTGCTATAATAGGTACGTAAATTGAACATACTGTAGAGTGTACACTCTAGTTTTTTTTCGTTTCTCTTTTTCTGTTTTTCCGGTTTCTTAAACTAGTTAGTATCTACCAGTGGCGTAGCGTCAATGTAAGCTAAAAAGCTCAGCTTCCCCAGTTAATAACAATTTCATAACAAACCTACAGTTTATAAACAAAATTATTTATTAATTTTAATACAATTTATATTTACGCGTTAAATATTGTGATGCGGCAGCTTAGGATGATTTGTGATGCAGCAGTAAACAAGAAGCCTGCACACATCAGCTTCCAATCCCCTCATTCTTCTGTGTAACCCACCCCGCAGATTTTCTATCTCTTTCTAACAAAACTACCCTGGTAGCAAGGCTCGCAAGAAGCTAGCTTTAACATTGAAAAGAATTTAGTTTCCGAGTTATCCCTTTCATGAGTTGTGTTTAGTTGAAGTGTTAGTGTGCATTGTGGCTGATATAATAAATAATGAGTGAAATAACAGTTTCTGACACCAATTTACTTGAATGTTTAAGACAATTACATTTTCAAGACTGACTTACGAACAAAAGTGTGATTTAAAAAACGACCGACTCCCTTGCTATCAGTGAAGGACACAACCAAGACAGACGCATACTTACGTAATTAATTACTAATACTGTATTTATTGACCGTTAATATTGTGCTTTCTCTAAAATATGTGACAGGGAGTAAGCTAATATTAAATTATACATATATGTGTCCATTTCTTAGAGATATGTGTAAACCATGAAATCATAATTTACTACGTACTATTTGAGGTCATGTCTTATCGGTGTTACTTACGAGGTTCGAACCACAAAAGTCTTAGTTACCAGTCTATCGTGCTCTGAGTGAACAAGGCTCTGAAATCAGCTACAAGGGTCGGTCCTGTTTTTTTGCCACAACTGTACATGGAAGACAATTTGAGTTAGCTTCCCCTGCTCAAAATTTCATCTACGTCACTGGTATCTACACCCATGCTTGAAGAGGGACTCGAACCTACAAACCTTCGGACCAAGCGATAGAGACATGCCATGCCACTACCGCTTGTGCCATCCAGGCCGGCCTCTAATAAATCATTATTATTATTATTATTATTATTATTATTATTATTATTATTATTATTATTATTATTATTATTATTATTATTATAATAAAACCGATTGTGGAAATGTTTTAAGCACTATAGCAGTAAAAAGTAACACATACACTAGAATCCCTATTAACTGAATCGTGATTTTACGAATTTTCGGATAAACCGAATCCCAGCAACGCGAAAAATAAAATTTTGATTTTAGCATTTTGCAGATGCTAAATTTGATTTATACTCTTAATTATGAACGAATTACTGTATTTGGAAAATGCTTGGAATGTTGTCAGTGAAATTTAATGCATTGTTTTAATTAAGTTAAAAATTAAATTTAAATTATAAACAGTGTGAGAGTGAGGTTTGTATCTTGTTGCTGCACCCTTCAGTTCTGATTTGTTCTTTAACCAAGTCAGTAGTAGCACTGTAGAAATCTAGCGACTTAAGTGATTTTTGTGATTATGGCGGAAAAAAGGAAGTATTTTTTTTTTGTGACAGTGCAAAAAAACTGAAAGTGATAAATTGAATGGACAAAAGTGAGTCGATTAAAAACATTTCTATTGACTATGGAGTTGGTGCATCATCTGTTTGCGATTGGAAAAAGAATAGAAATCAGATACAAGATTTCTGTGCAAAAATTGTTTCAAATGACTCTTTGAGTAATAGATCTACTATTAAATTAAAGTTCTTTTAACATGTAGGTACATTATGTAGTATACTAAACTATGTAAAGCACCTATGTTTCCAGTTTAACCAAATTTTAGTTTAAACGAATCACCCTTTGGTTCCACCTAATTCGGTTAAATGAGACTCTAGTGTATAGTAAAGTTTGTTCGAAGTGGAATCACAAAGGACTGAAAAATGTTCCTAAAATACCCATGTTTTGAACTCAAATTTAATTAATAATTTTCAGGTTTCAATTTTTTTTTATAAAATCAAGTATATGAGATAGAAAGACAATCTAAACACCAAAATATACCTGCAAATATTGTGTATAGATTCAAAGTTGAAGAGTAATAGCAAAAATTCTTCTCTTATACACAACAAACATAAGCCATTTGAAAGTGAAAAAAGAACAGTTGATACAGAAGTATGCATAACTGGATGTATAGCAATGTGGCAAGTGCGTATTCTTGCACCTATATTTTGAGATTGCTTGGCTGTTGTAATAACTGGTGACAAAACAAGCTACCAATACAAGCTTCATTAAAATACATGGTGATGCGGCCATAGTGACATTGTGTGAGATAGCCCTAATTACTTAATTCAAAACTAATTTTCCTCTTCATAGCATTAATATAGTATGATATTTTTTTTTTCTCTAAACTTGATAGAACATTCATAATCCGTATCCTTTTCACCAGGTACTGTGCTGAGTATAGCATTCTTCAATTTTGCTGGAGTCACTGTTACCAAAGAAATATCAGCCACAACCAGGATGGTTCTTGACAGCATCAGAACGCTTTTCATATATATAGTTTCATTGTCGCTAGGTTGGCAGAGCTTTTACTGGTTACAGGTAAGATTCTTTTCGTAGCTAGCTGTTACCAAGGTCTGTCGATAAGTCAGGTCTTCGCATGCCGTCATGTTTGTGCCATGTGTTTACATTGCACTGTGGTTGGGTTATGGAAGGAATTTGTGTTTAAATACGTATATTTCATAAGATAAGTTTCCAAAATGCCTGGATGTACTGACCCACATGGAGTTTGGATTAAATTGAGGTAACTTTCGACACAAATGTAAAAATAGGAATAATGGAGGCCAAAAGGGCAAAGTCAAATTCAAATGTAGTAACTAACTTCAGTAATTGATTGGGTTGTTCTAAGGCAGATATTAATAGCATTGGTTAGCAATATTGTTAAGTATGTAAAGTAAATTAGATTATTTAAATTAACAGAACTCATTTAATGCAAAAAATGTGCTAGCTGCTGAATTATTAGGTTTTCATAAAACTTACGAAAATAACTTCAAAATACAGTAATGTAAACAATATCTTTTATTCAAGATATATGCCTATTCACAAATAAAGTAACAATACAAGCAGAGAACTATATTTTAAAACAAATTTAAAAATAAAAAATGTTTCGTGCCTTTTACTCTTAAAGTAGCCCTACCTACTGTACGCTTTATGATAGATTACGTACAGGAATAGATTTAGCCTGGACCGAAAAAAAGGAGTGCCTTTCTGCGTAGTACAATATAATGGTGGTACCCAGGGCCACCGAGACTATTCATGGGCCCCTATGCAATCTTGTGATTAGGGCCCATTCAAACAAGTTACAGTAACCTATTGCTCTGAATACAATAAATTTACATAGAATAAATAATGAAGCAAACTGATGCACTAACAGACTTTTAAATATATTACAGTTTTCATTCTGTAGAAAACATTTTGTGAAATACATTTTCAGAAACCCTTAGCTGGGGATACGTAATAAATTTCAGTGAAAAACTTTTCAATTATCTAGGTCTAAATCTACATTCAGCAATCTAAAAAGTAACATTATCTATACTAATAATAAATCTGTAGGCGAAAAATGTCTGGTAATTTTCGATTTTCCAAAAATAATTGGTCCTAACATATACAGTTAACCACCCTGAAACCGAAAATCGCTTTTTTGAAATTTTTGTTTGTATATCTGTCTGTCTGTCTGTCTGTATGTTTGTTACCTTTTCACGCGATAATGCCTGAACGGATTTCGATGAAAATTGGAATATAAATTAAGTTCGTTGTAACTTAGATTTTAGGCTATATGGTATTCAAAATACATTATTTAAAAGGGGGGTTATAAGGAGGCCTGAATTAAATAAATCTAAATATCTCGCTTATTATTGATTTTTGTGAGAAATGTTACATAACAAAAGTTTCTTTAAAAATAATTTGCGATAAGTTTTATTCCTTGAAAAATTTTGATAGGACTGATATTTAATGAGATAAATGAGTTTTAAAATTAAAATAACTGCCATCTAAGGCCGTGTAATGAATTAAAAAAAAAATGACTTCGTCTATAAGGGGCCTTGGACAGCAACAATCGAAAGCTATGAAAGACAGCCTACAGATAATGTTTCTGTGTTTGTATGAAGTAATATCAGAAGCTAAATTAACCGATTTGTAGAATTAATTATTAATTCACCATTGGAAAGTGTAGTTTCTCTAGATGGACATAATGCTATAATGTTATTACAGTAACTTCTGAGTGAATCGAGGACAGGTAAGATTAAAATAGCTTCTTATGCACAGAAAACTTGATAGGCTATTCTGTATATTTGTTTCCAGTATTTCCTAAAATAATTTTTATGACCAAATGAGTGGTCTCTGGATCAAAATGATCGCATTTTAATTATGCAAATACAATTTAAATTAACATAATAAACGATTTATCTTTATATCAAACACGAATGTTTCCTGGATCAAATGTCCTATTTTAATTATGTAATTACTTTATATTTATTTCTAATGGGTGCAGCGGAGCGCACGGGTATGGCTAGTTAAATCATATTCCTTGTAATAGTAAAAATCAAAACATGTAAGAAATTTTCTTATATTGGAGGCAAGTGACTAAAACTGTAATAATAGTAATTACGCAAATGCCCTTAACAAAAATTTAGTCTTGCTTAAGCTGATGGGCCCCAATACATTTGCCCCCCTTGCCCCTCCCTGTCGGCGGTCCTGGTGGTACCATTGGGTTACGTGATGATTTCATGTGAAAATGCAAGAGGAAAAATCATTGGTTGGGTATATAAGAAACAAAGATGTTAGAGTGGTGTGTTACAATTTTGAGGTTATTTTTAATGACTTCAGTAGGTTTTTTCTCCCATTTGTTGTGCATAGCGAGATCGAAGATTCATCATATTTTCAATTACGTTCTATTAATATTGTTCTTGATACGTTTCAAATATTTATTGAATCTCCTGTCCATTTGAAGTGGTGTATTTTTTAAAGAAGAATAATAAATTGGTACCCTGAGGGACCTGCCTCTACCCTGGAAAACTCAGGCAGATTGGGTGGCCCAGAATTTAAACACAGGACCTTTTCAATAAAAGTCTCAAAGTACACTAGAGACTGAGCTACCCCACCGGGTCACATATTTTATAAGGCCAACCTGATATTTTCTTTCATATTATATAAGCTTTACTTTGTAAAATAAGTAGGCCTATAGCTATGCTGTTAGCTTCTCCGAGTTGGATATTAAAACGTTTCGTGTTTAAATGCCCATTTTGGACATTTTTGTGTGTTTTTTGTCTGTCTATTTTAAGTTAAAAGTGCCTACATCTTTGAGCTGTAGTAGTAACATTATAATATGAGCCATAACATTTGAAATACACCAAAGTTAGATAGCTTTTTTACATTTCTTATAATTATATACAGAGTGTATTACGAGGTTTTCCCCTGGTGATTCCTTGTGCTATTTGTGGAACAAAAAATGTAAATACAATAATGGGGTGACATTCGTAATTAAGGAGTTACAACAGATTTTCGAAACACGCCATGGTGTATGTAGCGGTAGACATGGTTGCGCAGGACTAATGACTGTAACGATCAAACAGTAAAGGCTGGTTCACAATAAATCGGGAGCGAGAAGCAGAGGACGTAAATATGAAAATTTTTTATTCACAATAAACCGAGAATGTAGACAACTATGCATATTGATATGCATGTCAATAACGATATGTAAAGTCAGTATTACACATTCTGATGTTATTTGTGTATAATTGACCAATGGCGTTCTCTCATGAGTACAAGGCAGCCAACATAAATACAGGTTAACCAACTTCGAAATTTCAACTGAAACATTTCATTAGGTATGGTACTATAAATATGCCCATGCATCTTTATTATCACAACCTATTTTAAGTCTACCATAATGTAAAATAATTAGAGAAGAAACATTTGCAATAGAACAAAAATGAACACAACAGTAGTTATTGAATTGAAGCATGAATATGTAGTGTGTAATACAACCAGTACAGTAATAAAATATGATTCACTTACGATCGGTGTTCAAAGAGAACCACGTATTCTCCTTCATTTTCTCATCTTTATACAAGGCGCGCTGCTTATTGTAAATGTGAGGATTTCAATATTAGAATCTCATCAAATAAAACTTGCTCCATGATGCACAGCACAGAACAAAATAATGCATAGGTTATGTCACAGTCTTCTTGCTACAAAATAGCTTTCAGATGGCAATAGAATGAATCTAGTGGGCTGTGATCGGAAACGTGAATGCCAGAGTTGAAACTTGACCAACTCTCTGTTCCCGATCCCGGGCTCCAGCAAGCTTCTCGTTAATTGTGAATGCTCACATTTAAATGTACACATTTTAACAATTTTACCATTTTCATTCCGATTCTCGTTTCCAGTTTATTGTGAACCAGCCTTAAGCAGTAGATACGTGAAGCAAGTGATACTTTCCCATAACAACAAGCACGTTGTTGATACTGCAGTCGTTGTTTACTATTGTTATCTCCTGTGTACATTGCTATACACGCAGTTCACACCCGTGCAAATCTTTGCCCTCAGCTGCAGAGAGGAAATTTTGAACATTTGCTGTAAATCCACTCTACATGCAAGAGACTGGTACAAAATGAAACACTTGTTTGTATTCCAACTATGATTTCCATTTTTGTCAATGACGTCCTCAAATAAAAAGTTTTTTCTGCTTTTTTTTCAAATTGCCGTAACTCCTTAATTATGAATATCAGCCATTACTGTATTTACATTTTTTGTTCCAAATAACATCAGGAATCGCCTCAATAAACCGGGGGAAAACCTGGTGATACACCTTGTATTATATCACTTCATATAGGCATTTATTTAATAAAGTCCGCATCTGTGGAGTAATGGTTAGCGCATCTGGGCACGAAACCAAGTGGCCCGGGTTCGATTCCCAGTCAGGACAAGTTACCTGGTTGAGGTTTTTTCTGGAGTTTTCCCTCAACCAAGTATGGGCAAATGCTGGGTAACTATCGGTGCTGGACCCTGGACTAATTTAACTGGCATTATCACCTTCATCTCATTCAGACGCTAAATAACTTGAGATGTTGATAAAGTGTCGTGAAATAACTTACAAAAAAATTATTTAATAATAAATCATAAACTTTCGGAGAACATTCTGCTTGACAGCAGCAACCGATGGTGCAAAGATGGCGGATAAATGCTTATACATTGGTGGAATGGGGTGAGAGGATCTGACTAACATCTAGAGACCTTGGCTGTTACAAATGAGTATCAAAAGTTCTTAGAATATAAACGTAATTATTGTTTATAACACATAATGTTGATATTTCTTTCAGATTCTGGGATTTATTCTGCTGGTATTTGGTATGGGTGTGTATAATAATTTGTTTGCTGGTCTTGGTCAGAGGCTACCACGTTGGAGGAACAGAGATGCAACACACAGTGATACTGACACACTCATCAGTCATCCTGCAGATGAACCAGAACCTAGACCTGGCGTGAATGCTTAACCACTGAATATCAGTATGTTGCAGATAACTAGCAGGACCAAAACTGATCTCGATTAGGAAGTATCATTGTTACATAGAAATAAATATACCTACTGTATATAATATATCAAGTCGATGCAAGAATAATGTCCTTTTTAAATGTTTTTAGTCGAATCTAAACTTAAGAATTTTTACCCTTCTGGAGTTACATTTCTGTGGTTAATGCAGGTTTATATTTAATTATAATTTTAGTAACTTGGAATAAGATAGTCATAAAGTTTGATTAATAAATTAGATTTATGAATATACTTGTCTATTTTGATTCTGCGTACACTACTTTTAACACTTGAATATAAGCAATTGATTAACTAGAGGACTTACTCGTGTTAATTATGTAAGTTTGTGCGGCTTACAGCTGTTTCGGTGCTTATCACACCATCCTCAGAGCCTACTAGATCTCGGCGTCATCTCGAACTTCTCTGCTGTTATGTGGGTGCGTTTGATGGTTGAAAGGTGTTGAATAGTGGAGTCAAATAGTGTGTGTGTGTACTGAAATTGATCTGTGTTTGTATAGTTCGTATTGTTCTAGTGTGTTGAGTTTTTGGTTCTTGGGTTGTATGTGTAGGATTTCCATGTCCGCATTTATGTTATTGTATGTATGGTTAGCATTGGTTATGTGATCAGCATATGTAGATAAAAACAAAAACTTAACAAACACAAAAACACACTAAAAAACACAACACAAACACAAGAAATACATCACACTAACATATGAAAACAAAAGCACACATAAGATCGCATCTTCATTCAGAAAGCAGAAATACAACATAGCATACAGAACAGAAAACACACTACAAAGACATCTCAACACACAAAAAACACAAACAAATAAATACGATCACACAGGTGTATACAAACTCACATGTAATAGTTGCGACAAGTTATACATTGGACAGACAGGCAGACCATTCCAAACACGCTACAAAGAACACATTAAAGCTATAACCAGAGGACACAATACATCTACATACGCCGATCACATAACCAATGCTAACCATACATACAATAACATAAATGCAGACATGGAAATCCTACACATACAACCCAAGAAGCAAAAACTCAACACACTAGAACAATACGAAATATACAAACACACTAAAACACACCCAGATCAAATTCTCAACACACAGATCAATTTCAGTACACACACACTATTTGACTCCACTATTCAACACCTTTCAACAATCAAATGCACCCACATAACAGGCAGAGAAGTTCGAGATGACGCCGAGATCTAGTAGGCTCTGAGGATGGTGTGATAAGCACCGAAACAGCTGTAAGCCGCACAAACTTACATAATTAACACGAGTAAGTCCGCTAGTTAATCAATTACTTATACTTGTCTACCATATTTACTTTAAGGTTACATGCTCACACTTGAAAACTTTAATTCTCAGTGTTTTAATATTATTGTTAATCATTCATTGAGTGTTATCTCTATCATGACAGCTAAATGTGTTACAGCAGGAATGTATGTACTTTAAATTTCGTGAAAAGTGATCCGAAAGTATTGAAAAATATTACTATAATAGGAAATGGTGCTAGATGTACCTTTTATGTTAGTGATATTTATTATTGAAAGTGAGTTTTAATGTGTGTGTTTCTTAGGCAGGTGTATCGAATTAATATGCCTTGTATGCACTACAGAAATATTGAGTTTCAACTTCAGCTTTCATGCTTAGATTTTTTTCAGTGTGATGATAGCGTGGAGTTCTAGATTTAAAACAGTTAATACATATATTGATATTACCTGTGTTAAGAATAGGTAATTCGTACGAGAACAATTTCTAATGTCAGTTGTAATATGTCTGAAAGTACAAGAGAATTCAGAGAAGGAGCTGGTCTTTATAGTAACTAATACATTTCAATGAAGTGAATATCCAAACAGTTCAAAGGTATTTACAGTGTCAAATTTTAAAATAGAATAAATGTTATATTTAAATACATGAATTCCTGTATTCTGATAATGTTTTCTGTTATATATCCGTATTCATTTCCTTCATATAGGGGAGATTCGGGTAGTATCGGACATCGGGTAATATCGGACAGTGAGTTTCTTTCATCTACCACACGATGATAGTACCTGATTGACATGGTTACGTTTCTGTGATGTCATATAGAGAAACGTAACCATGTCATTCAGGTACTACCATATGGTGGTAGATGAAAGAAACGCACTGTCCGATACTACCAGACTCTCCCCTAGTGCTAACAAGTACTCTGGAAGTTGGGATTTTTCTTTCCTCACAAAGTACAAATGCCAGTATACCATTCTTTCTATCGTGGCTCGTGGTACTGAAATTTGGGAGGTTCTGACGTACGTTGTATTATAAAATTAGTTCTTGGTGATTAGGGAGTGATAAATACAGTATAAACCTCTTATCCAAGGTAATTGGGACCGAGGGTACCTCTGATAGCAAAAGACTCGGATAAGATGGAACATACAGGAAATCGTGGTTTTAGGTTAGAAATAACGAAATGCTTGCTACTGATTAATGAAAATCTTTAATTAATTCAACTTGTTTTATAAAAATGGGAATTGTATGTGGGCTACAGTACTTACTAGAGTAGTCTCTGAAACTATACTATGGGCAGAAGAAATAGGCAGGTATGGCGAACCCCTCATTCACTACCCTAACTCCTATACCTCTCAGAACTTGCTGCGGGTATGGTCCTGTCCCAAATAACTTAGTCCTCCATTCACACTTTTTTCACTATAGGAAAACTTAAAAGAAGAAATAAAATAATAACTTCATGTCTTGTAATTACAAATACCTGATTTACTGAATATTGTAGTCTTGTTTAATCAACTGTCCGAACACAGTTCTGAAACTTTTAAGTGACAACAATAAGGCATCACTCATGAGGTAAATTTAAATGTCATATTGAGAGCTCAGATAAGTTCGTGAATTATAATATCAAATAGTTTGTTTTATTTTCAGTCTGTCACTTATCAAGTTATGGCAGCAGAAGTAGATTCTGTTACATCAATTACAATGTATTAATATGCATCACGAATACTTTCGACTTTTTATGTAAGTCATCTTCAGGTGATATAATTTACTAACAAACAAGTACAATTGAACGTAGGTGAAAAGATATAAAGATAAAAAACACATATAAAGCACAAGTAAAAATTTAATCTGGCTTGCTCTGAATGTTTTAATTTAATACTATGTTTGACGCCATTTGACCTATTTAAAATGAGCAAGCAAGGTTAAATTTTTACTTGTGTTTTATATGTGTTTTTTATCTTTATATCTTTTCACCTACGTTCAATTGTACTTGTTTGTTAGTAAATTACATCACCTGAAGATGACATATAAAAAGTCGAAAATATTCGTGATGCATATTAATATATTGTAATTGATGTAACAGAATCTACTTCTGCTGCCATAACTTGATAAGTGATAGACTGAAAATAAAACAAACTATTTGATATTATAACTCATGAGGTAACTAAGTCAGGAGATGATGACTTATGATGGCCAGTTCTGTTTCCCCCTCCATTGCATACATCACTGAATAGTAACATATTACACTAATCAGACGTTATATATCATTTATAATATTTTGCAAGTTGCCATTTCATAAACGTAATAATTATTATAATGTAATGTAAACCTAATACGAGAAATCAAATATTTAGCATTACACACAGTTATTTTGTTTTTCTGTGTTTTCAGAAAATTTTATTGAAATAGTAAATATTAAATAATGTTTATACAGTTATCAACTTCGTGAATCACGAAACAAAAATTAAAGTGCAAAAAATTGATATATTTTTACTGTGTGTAGAAAATGTACACATTATTATAACATGAACGAGTTTCATAATAAAAAAAATACTTATGTATTAGAAGTAGTTACATTTAAGAATGGCTTAGCTTAACAAAACAAATACAGTAACACAATAATAAGAAAAATCGTTCTGCACAAATTCTCTGAACTGATCGTAGAGAAACACCACACACTTTGGCAGTGGCTGTCACTGTTGATAATAGGACACTTTTAATGTCCTCACAATCTTTAAGTTCTTTCAAGAAACAACAAACTTGATAAATAACGCCTTTAGTATGACTTCTGATATCAGGGCTCGACTGAGACATGATAGCGATTATTTGGATGATTAGTATTTAAAAATACTGTTTATTATGATACATATTTGCGAACAAGCTATAACACAGTAATATCACAGACGAGCACTTGTCAACAACTAGTATTCGAATGCAGCGACAGGAAGGTCTCTTTGTTCAGGTCATAAACCGCTAGAGAAAGTGTGGAGTGAGTAGTTTCCACAAAATACCAAAAACCCGCTTATTTCTTCTGCCTTTACTATAGTATAGATCCATTTAAATAATGTATTCAAGAAAAATATCGCATTGGTAAGCTGAAAATTTCTCTTCAAGTGTGTCATGTTCACCTTTATTAGCCAAATTTAGGAATCTTTGATTAAAATATTGAAGAAATGATTATGAAACATTTTTTCTGTGTGAAATACCAACAACTTTTGCATGATTAAGAAATTCAGTCTCAATTGTAAATTTTATTAGACATTTTTTCTCTTTTTTTTTTCGGAACATACGAGATATAAATTGATATAATATATATTTTTCTGTGTGATAATTTTACTTTTCCGTAATTTCTGTTTTGGCAGTAATTCCGTAAGTTAATAGTGGGGGATGCCATTTTTGCTTATGTAAGACAGTGGCAATCTCTTATCAAGTAGCTTGTTAGAAAAGAAATGCTTTTCAGTGAACATCTGAAAAACGAGACTGATTTACTTAAGGAAGATTGTAGTCACTAATTCCCGTGTTTGTAATCTTCAGTTCTTTGCCTGGATTGATCTTGTAAATGAACATAACGACTTGTGTATGTGAATGCTAGTTTAGATATATAGTGGAGGGAAAAAAACTTCTGTTGTATTGTTAAGTAGTCAAAAATTTGATTAACTTAAGGAATTCCGTAGAAAAAAAATTATTTTAATTTAACAAATTCATAATATCGTAAAGATAAATTTGGAGCATCTTCTGTGATTGTAGAAATAATTCTTACCCCATAACACTACTAAATTTCTGCATTTATTTTCTTTGTTTTCATGTACTATTGTATGTGTCAGATATTTCACTGTTTTCAATAAATAAAACATTTATTAAAATTCATTTTTAAGGTTAATGGTCTGTTATTATGGAAGTGTTAAGTTTTAAAGTATACTTCACTTATCGTCAAAAATAAATATACAATCTTTTATTATAGTAAGAAGTTAATCATAAGGCAAGATGCATTCTGTGAATTATGCAACTTCGATCCTTTCTTGTTATTAAATAAACCAATATTACACGAGAAGTTAAAAGACGCAGCTGAAACCTTTCTCATTCTAATTACAGTTAAATCCCTCGTAACCAGCTCCCAAATAACCGGCAATACCAAAACAACGGCACATTTGGCTGAGCAAAAAAAAAAAAAAAAAATAAAATAAAAAAATAAATCTGCCAGATTGCTACAGTCTGGGCCGTCAGTTTTGCCACATTAGGAAGTTAGGACGAACTTTCATTTTCAGTGAATATTCTAACCTAAAATTAGTGTATTATTTGTGTTGTGTAATGTGTTTTAATAAAGAAAATTCACACAATTTTTATGTTTAGTTATGTTCTGGCCGTAAGTATTGCCACATTAGGAAGTATGCACGAACTTTCGTTTTCAGTGAATATTCTAACCTAAAATTAGTCTATTATTTGTGTTGTGTAATGTGTTTTAATAAAGAAAAATCCACACAGGTTTTTATGTTTAGTTAGTTGTGTTCGGGCTGTCAATTTTGCCATATTAGGAAGTTCGCACGAACTTTCATTTTCAATGAATATTCGAACCTAGAACAAGTGTGTTATTTGTGTTGTGTGACATGTTTTAATAAGGAAAATCCACACAGTGTTTACGTTTATTCAGTTATAAGCAAGTGATAAAGAAATAAGCTTAAAATGGCTGCAGTTTCAATATTTGGCACCATGAAATAATATATATAGGTATTTATTCAATTATCCGGCAAAATCTCGTATCCGGAACCAGCCTGGTTCCTTTGGTGTCGGTTAAGAGGGATTCTACTGTACTTAGTGCCCAGATGTCAAGCATTCAGTTGTAAGAATGTTAAGCATTTAATTTTGTACTACAAAAAATGCATTTGACATTTGCTTTCGTATCAGTATACTGTATTATAGTTAAGAAAAATAAATAGGCTACCTTACAGTGATGAAGTCAATATGGATTTGACGTCATCTGTATAGTGAAAATAGACTAATAGTTGACTATAAATTTGTGATGCATAAGAGAACATTGTATTTCTAGTAGCAAAATGATTTGTTAATGGAATATCAGTTTCAGTTGACATAACGAAAAACCAGTCAAATTTCACATACTATTTTGTAAAATATAATGTATTTAAGTTGTTATATTTTGAATTCCATATGAAATGTATTAAATATGGAAAGGTAATCTATGTAAAAAAAAAAAATACTTCATGCCCCTTCTTTTTTCATGTCTGAAACTATAAGAAAACCCATTTCCATAACTCTTGAGACTGTCTAAAGCCGTCTGTGTTGTTCGTATCAACAATAAATAACCTGTTATCTGTGTATTTTAAATGTTACGTTAAATAGACTGCATATAATATAATAAACTCGCGAAAGACGTCTGATTATTCTGTGCATTTTAACAAAAAATATCTTAGATTTTAATAGTACGAGAATTTAAACATGTATATTAATTACCTGAATTACCATTGATAGTTATGGTTAATATTCAGGTATTTTATTTTCAGATTTAATTGTAAAAGTATTGTATGTACCAGTAGATACATTTTAGAAGATTTTTAACATAGGTACAAAGCTGGTTATCAGTTACATAATTAGTTAAAGCTATTTTAACATTATGGTATAGTTGACATTTGGAATAAATTCCGTAAATGTAGATGCTTTAGAGGATTTAATTTTGGAAATGATGTTTTGTACGTGCTGGAGAATCAGTGCCTATAAAGAAATTTACCCCCACTTCAGTCCTTCTTTTTTAATGTGGAAAGTGTAAATTATTTAGTAACAGACGTACATTCTTTTAAGTACCGGTACATAAACTTTCTTACCATATTATAACTTTCATGTTTTGGTGTTTGGTAATGGATTTCTTTAATAATACATTACTCTAATAAAATTTTGAATGGACTCAATTATAATGCTGAAATTCTCGGAATATTTCGTGACACAATTATTATCTAAGAGTTGTAGTATTCTTTATTTTTATAAATCTAAAGTGAGTGATCAATTGTGGCACTGACATTTCTGCCAACGTTGTAAACTATTTGTCAAGTATCAAGATTTGAATATTGTTTTACACATAACTGCACTCAATATCGTTCATTGATAACATAAAAATGTATAAATATATTGCTCGTTATTTTCTCTTCATCTTAAACTTCAAAAGATATTAATCTGAATGTGCAATAAATTCAGTGAACGTTGTAATTTGACGTTTTGTCGTTTGTGTTTCTATATGGCTTCTCGAAAGTAACACATTTAATAAAGAAGTGACAGCAGATTTATTAAATTTCTTGGATTGCGTGAAACATCTCTATTCTTTGTATGTAATTTTTAGGTTAAGTAAGAATGGATTTAAAGATTAAATACCGCAGTAATTAGGTACTGGTAATGAAGTGAGATGGGAAAGACATATTAATTAATAGAAAATGGAGCGAGATGGACTGTGTGAAAAACCACAAGACACAAAGTTCGTCTTACACTTGTTACCATGGTACGGTACCACTAGTAGTATCAGAGTAAACCTTTCATATCAAAATGTTGCAGTTTTTCTCGCTTGTAGGTTGAATATAGACGTTTCAAGTCAAAATGAAGGGTCCTGAATATATTATATGGCTGCCATAGCATAGGATCTGGTTCCTGGGCAAGAGGTTGAGCATCAGCCAGTAGAATGCTGCCTACAACAGCGGACGCGAAATGGATTATGAAACCTACCTTACAGTAGATGTTGAAAGTGTCGTCCTTCTGCTAGTAGGCCTATACCTTAAATATGTTGTTACTCGTTTGAGCTCATCAACTGAAATTCTTCTTATTTCATGCTCAATATTAGCCTAGAGTTTCTCTATGTGCGGATTCGTGCAAAACATTTTGTCTTTCAAACTACCCCATACTACCCCATAAATAAATTAAGAAATGCAGAAAGAAAGCAAAAATAAAAAGAAGAAATAGAACAATCAAGAAATGGAGAAAGAAAACACGAAAAAAGAATAAAAGAGAAGTCAAGAAATGGAGCAAGAAGAGAAATGTCCAAAAAAGAAAAAGTAGATAAATCAGAAAATGTAGAAAGAAAAGCAAAAATTAAAAAAAAAAAAAAAAAAAAGAAAGGAAAGAGTAAAATAAAAGAAATGGAGAAACCAAGAAATGGAGAAAGACAGAAAACATAAAAGGAAAATAGGAAAGAAAGAAATGGAGTAAGAAAGGAAACACCATAGAAGAAAAGAAATAGAGAACTGAAGAAGGATGGAAGAAATAATGAAATAAAGAAGTAGAGAACTCGAAAGGAGTGGGAAGAATATGTAACATGACTATGGGCCAGCAGCATCATTTCCCCAGGAGGTTATATATGCGACAGCTATATATGTTTTAATGACTCTGTGCTACTACTGCGTGTTCAGTTCAAAGTGTGTCATGGCTCGCTGTATGTCGTCACGTGGTTAGTCGATGAGCCTAGAGAATTCAATCTTCCTACATTTCTGCAGAGGTGTATTACTTATCTGCCAAAGAAGTTGCCTAGCAAGTACGGCGTTCATTCAGAAGAGTACTTACCGATATGTACGGTAACGCCGGTAGTGGCAGGAATGTGAACTGTTTCGAAACATCTACTGAGACGAGTTTTTTCTTACAGTCGGGATATGGGGAGAGGGTTAAGACGTATTTGTTGACATTAACTTCGACGGTCAACATGGACACGGAGCATTTGATTTGTATTGTGGAATATTGCCGTACGCAACCAATGATAACAAATACCCTGCATATGACTTGACCGCGCAAAACACAGTTCGAAAGAGGTTATGGTAGCACACAGACCGCCATCTGTTGCTACGACGTTCAAGTTATACTGTACATGTTCTCAAGTTCAGATTGAACGCCTTGATTAATAGGCAACTTCACTGACAAAAGCTGAAACTCGCTTCAAATCGCTGACTCATCAACAATGACGTCATGACACACTTTGAAATGAACACCCAGTATATCATAGAAGTCTACTTCATTAGTGACTTTTCTTTATGTTCTCTGAAAATAGTGCACAGTTGATTCTCATCTCCTTTATATGAGGGGCTCACAACCAGAGTGGATCAAGTCCACCAGTGATCAGTTTGTGGATTAATACAATCTCGGATGAAGAAGACTTATTCATTGACATAACAATCAAAGTCCAGAACTCATTTGTTACTCCATAGAGGACAGCATTTCCCATGGAAGGTGAAGGTTGCTAAGCATAAGCCAGAAACTTTAAGACTCAATATCTCAGAACTATTGCAGATGGACTTGGTCCACTCTGGTTGTGAACCGCTCATATAACGAACATCATTGTGAATATTCTTTCATAGTTACGTAACTGATGCAGCTTGAGTCCCATAACTCTTTAATTGTTCACCCCAGAATCATAAAAAAAAAAAAGATATTTTAATACTTGCATTTTTGTGTATGGTTAAACATTTATTAATACTGTAATTGATCTTAATGCCATATGTAACTAATTTATATTCTTTGTTTTACTTCCTCATACAAATTTTATGAGAAGCATTGTGGTTTATAAAAGTAATTTTATTGCTTTTGTGAATTAATTTCTCTTAATAATTGGTGTATAAGAACATAGATGATCGTTGACGTTATTTGTACAGTTCTATTAAGTCTTTTATTTAAATGCTATGGCTACTTTCGTCATCAGTGTTGCATGTGTAATGATACTATAGATGACACTCCACATTTAAACGAGTGACGTCTGTGATTGATTTTCAGTGGATACTCTCTTAAAATAATTTTATTTTGGAAATTTGTCAACTGTTCTGTTATTTACGTTTGTATTTTTGATCCAGTTACGAAAATAAATGAAACAAAAATTTTTAAGGATTTGATTTCTTTTTTGTGTGCATAGCAAAAACATATCTTCATAATGCAGAACGAATGATGATATGAATGCTGTAATTGTGTTCTATACAGTATTAATACCAGTACACAAATATTTTAATATATTATAGTGTGATCACAATGTGTAAAAATCCCACTTCATATTAATTACAGTTACGTTACGAGTTGAATATATATCGGATTTATAAAATAAAACCATCTGCCCTTCAATAAGGGTGACCACAAGGATGCAGAAAACAAATACATATATAAAAGTTTACAATGAAAATACACAGTGGTGGCTGATTGACTGAGGCAAGTGAGGCCGGGCCTCAGTCACTTGGCTTAACTGAAATCAAATTTTGTGTTTTTATATAATGTATTAGTTATTTGAATGACGCATATATCGCTGTAGAAGCATTTGAAAACTTTGTGATGTATACAGACCTGTTTTGTAGTAAAATTTGTTTCTGAGGCCAGGATCGTTCGTGCCGGCCTAGCTTGTGATGTATATAGACCTGTTTTGCAGTAAAATTTGTTCTTGAGGCCAGAATCGCTCGTGCTGGGTCTGGCTTATTCATTTCATGTCCTTTCGCGGGCTTTGAGTTTGAGCTTAAAACGTTGTAGCTGAGGCACAATTCGTCTGGCCTGGTCAGGTTTCACTTCTCCCATCCATGGGCCAGCCTCAAGGGTAGAGTGGAGTGGGAATAGCAGTGGTGACTTGTCTTCCTAAATAGGCCATAAATAACAAAATTCCAGCTCTTTGGCTGGCAGAGACCCATTCTACTCTCTCCCCTTATTTCTTAGTTTATGACATAAGCGAGGGTGTTCTACTATTGTACTTCGTAGTACAGTAGTGAATCTGGGCCAATGTTATATATTTCCGGAAAATATAAACAAACAAATGAGAGAAATAATGCTGGTGCAGTTAATTCATTGTTAAAGGAAGTTTTAAATAAAGAGAGAGACTACTGAGATACCTACGACATTGCTGACAATTTTTCTGACAGATAATCTTAAAACGCGAGTTTCTATTGCATCCTGGTATGGGCCACATAAATGGTTAAGTGGTAATGTGATGCAAAATAAACTTCTCTCGGCCTTGTTTGTTGCTGTCAAAGGAAAAAAATAAAAAGAAAAGAAAGAAAGGGGAATTTCAACACATATGGGTTGCTTCATCACACTGAAACAATCACTGAAACTCAGAGCATAACAGCTTATTTGGTGAGTGAAATTATTATTTTTCATTAATAGTAATAATAATACAGTAATAATGATATTAATAATATAATAATAATAATAAATATCATAAACAAAGATTTCCTATCGGAGGCACTTAAACTAGTTGCATCTGGCCTCACCGAGGATTTCGATCACCGGCCGCTGCTGAAAATACATACAATAAATTTCAAAAGAAAATTAAAATGAAACATATTACTTGAAATAAAGATTAAATTTGCAAAATTTGAATAGTCATTTAGAATTTCTCTAAGGATTTTCTATATATCTGCTCTTACATAATAATTTTATTATATTAATATCGGATTTCAATCACAGAAAGTAACTAATTACATGAAATATGCTTTGTGTGTATTTTCTAATGTATAAATAATAGCTGGAGAGAATATATTTTATAATTAGCAAGGTTCTGAATACATCAGATAGGCCTAATTTGCTGGGTTACCGAACTCGTTAAAAGCTGAAAGTTGCTCTCTTGAAATTCAAAAATTATTTGGGAGTCTCATGCTGGGATACAGAACCTCAAAATTAGTATTAGGCCTACAATAAAACAAAGGGAAATATTTTTATTATTTTTTTTTTACACAAAATACAAAAATGGTGCACACGATGCCAAAGATACCAACGCAACAAAAATATGAAAATCGCCAAAATGGCAGTTATACGGTAGGCCTAGTGTTTCTTCAACGACGATAAATTATATCGGGAAGCACAATATGGCCCTTAAAACGTAACATATTTCTTATTTCTCCTTATTTATTCAGAACTAATAACCATAGCGGAATTTTGGAAACTCTTAGCGGATTTCGTATTTCTGGAGTTGGGCACTCTGCTTTGCGGGAAATACAAAACATTTGCCACGGCGAAAGAAAGACAGAAGAGATGGGATGGACAAAATTCCAATATATTATTGTAATTACGTTCGTCGCCACAGGATCTATAAATATTTTAGATGCAAAGTGAGTTTGTTATGTAGGTCTAATGTTAGTTTAGATTAACATCTCGGAAGCTTGTCTGGACTGTAACTTGAGCTCATTTAGTATGGAAGAGAGAGGCTACGTGGTGGTTTGTATTTATATTTCTTATTACCCATTTCATAAATTAATTCTGATTGAATCGATATTTTATACCATAATTTGAATATTACTTCTGATTGAGGTTCTGGATGATATGTAGGCCTACATCTATTACCAGGCAGTACATCTCACTCACTTGACGATATGTGTCAGAGGAAGAACAATTATTGTTTGTATGCATCTGAAGTCTGATTAGTGGAATATGTAGCTAATCGGCGATGTATGCATTGGAGGGGAAAGGAACTGGCCACCCTTTCCTAGATGATGTATATAAGTCAAAATCAGAATACCCTCCTAATACGCAGTCCCTGTAAATACGCGGTTTACATGCGGTTCTTTGAAGGGTGTCTTGTCATAATAATAATAATAATAATAATAATAATAATAATAATAATAATAATAATAATAATAATAATATATTCAACTTTTCGCAGAGTGCGCTGGTACTATTTTATTTACTACTACACCCCTGTGAATAAGCATTCATATCTCGGCAAATATCCATTTTAAGACCTATAGGTAGACTTTTTTTTGGAACAGATGCATTATAGGGGCCACCCATCACACATTATATGCAAAAAAAGGTCAGCGGAAGTAATGGTTCGATTAGCGTTTTTAGCATTCGATATTCGATAAGCATTAAATGCTACCAAATTAAAAAATTAAATTAAAAAAATTAAACAGTTTGTTACTACTGATGTGATTTTAGTCAGTTTGTATTATATTTTTGGTCCAGGGAAAATATATTTTACTATTACTGCCGTTATTTCCATTTTGAAGTAGGCTACAAGACAGAAGTCAACAATATAAAACTGATTGTTAGTTTAGAAGTTGGCAACATATTTTATAATAGGTTTGGAATGAATGGGGCCGTCTATTGCTTATCTTACACTGTATTATTAATATTTTACATTTTATTGATGAACGTTTTCGGCATATTTGTGCCATCTTCGCATGTATAAAGACAACTTTTAAGATCTGAAGATGGCATAAATATGCCGAAAACGTTCATCAATAAAATGTAACATATTAATAATACAGTGTAAGATAAACAATAGACAGCCCCATTCATTCCAAACCTATTGTATTTCTGCTTATTGGTTAAAACTACCAACAAAATGAAGAAAACATATTTTATGTCGATTATAACAACAATATTTATCGATAGTAGCATTCATACCATTCAACCAATAAGGAGATTGGCCCTTATTTTGTTGTTCTGTGGATTGGTCCCTATAATGCATCTGAGCCCTTTTTTTTCCCCTTGTTTTGATGAATACTACCACCTCTCAAAATTTTGAATACTTTTTTTTTAACACCCTGCATAAGTGAATTATCTGAAGGCATACCTAGTAAATAGTTGTAAAATATTAAAAATATGTTTCAAAATTACTGAAACACCTACTACGACAACATGCGTAACTCTGTTCTTTAAATTTTATTTGCAGATGGAGTAATCATATGGAAGCAAAGGATGCAGATGGAAAGATACGAAAATTTAATCATCCATTCCTTCAGGCTCTTTGCATGTTTATTGGAGAATTTATGTGTTTGGGTGTAGTTAAATGTGTTAAGTATTATTACAAGAGAAAAGGTGTAAGTTCGTGTAATGTGCTTTTTATCACTGAAAACTTGCTTGGAAAATATGTATTAAAAATTGATCACTTAGTAACTTTCGACATTGAATTTCGGACTCATTTCGCCAAAATTAATTCACATGTCAGTATCATCATTATCATAGCCCAGGCTAAGTTCACAGTGCAGTTTTCTGTATATTTACAAGAGCATGACCATTCGACGACAAATATTCACAGAATAGGAGCAGTAAAGCACAATAAGCCTCAAGCTATGGTGCTAGCCTTCGTGCCTCTCTTGTGTATAAAGTTTAAAAAAATCAGAACACTCGTAATTTTAATATGACACAAATCAGTTCTCCATCTACCCTTTGTTAGTCCCACTGTTATAAAAATGGTTCATTATTCATGTATTACAGTCTTCAATGCACTACCCTAATTTTCTTAAAGATTTGAAAGGCCAAGAGGAAAAATTGAGAACAGAATTAACAAAATTTTCCCATACTCATACCTTCTACTCAACTGATGAATTTTTTATACCTGTAAATTGAATTTTATTCATCTGCTTACTATGTTTTGTAGGTATATATTTTACATAACTTCTGACTTGTTTCACGTTTCATAGCTACAATGCTAATGTAAGAGCTATGGCCAGAGGGGGAAGCGGGAATCGAACCTATGCCCGAGCGCAACTCTGGAACACTAGGCAAACACACTACTCCCTGAGTTACACTAGGAGCTTATATTCCAGTTGTATCTTCTACGATATTTTTGTTTTTTGTTTCTACTTCAAGGTGTAAATGTTCATGTTTAGGATTTTGAGAATTAGAAATACTATGCACATTTTCTCTTTCTTCACTATCCTTTATTGTTAAAGTTGAGGCTGAAAAGTAATAATAATAATAATAATAATAATAATAATAATAATAATAATAATAATAATGGCGTTATTTAACCTGGCAGAGTTAAGGTCATAAGGCCTTCTCTTACACTCAACCAGGATTGAAACTTGCTTACCTAGTTGAACATAAAACTGGATCGTATTAAGTAATTACATACTGATACAATTTAGGTACATAATGAGATCAAAAGAAATAGTTAAATAAAAATTTACCTCATAAAATAAAAAGAAACATAGTGGAATACATATTAATGTTGTTAGAATCAAATACGAATCACATAAAAACAGAAGCCGATAATTCAATTAAAAAATTTACACAGTAAAAATAAAAATAAACACATTAGTATATATATATATATATATATATATATATATATATATATTAAATTACAATTAACTAGGATTTACATAATTAAACCAGAAACCGACTTACTTACTTACTTACTTACAAATGGCTTTTAAGGAACCCAAAGGTTCATTGCCGCCCTCACATAAGCCCGCCAGCAGTCCCTATCCTGTGCAAGATTAATCCAGTCTCTATCATCATACCCCACCTCCCTCAAATCCATTTTAATATTATCCTCCCACCTACGTCTCGGCCTCCCTAAAGGTCTTTTTCCCTCCGGTCTTCCAACTAACACTCTATATGCATTTCTGGATTCGCCCATATGTGCTACATGCCCTGCCCATCTCAAACGTCTGGATTTAATGTTCCTAATTATGTCAGGTGAAGAATACAATACGTGCAGTTCTGTGTTATGTAACTTTCTCCATTCTCCTGTAACTTCATCCCTCTTAGCCCCAAATATTTTCCTCAGCACCTTATTCTCAAACATCCTGAACCTATGTTCCTCTCTCAGAGTGAGAGTCCAAGTTTCACAACCATACAGAAGAACCGGTAATATAACTGTTTTATAAATTCTAACTTTCAGAATTTTGGACAGCAGACTGGATGATAAGAGCTTCTCAACCGAATAATAACACGCATTTCCCATATTTATTCTGCGTTTAATTCCCTCCCGAGTGTCATTTATATTTGTTACTGTTGCTCCAAGATATTTGAATTTTTCCACCTCTTCGAAGGATAAATCTCCAATTTTTATATTTCCATTTCGTACAATATTCTGGTCACGAGACATAATCATATACTTTGTCTTTTTGGGATTTACTTCCAAACCGATCGCTCTACTTGTTTTTCCATAACCAGAAACCGACAATTGAATAAAATGTACACAAAAAAATAGATTGAGAAAAAAAACAACAGTGGGATACATATTGGTGTTAAGTGATAAATAAACACGATTTAGATAATAAATAAGAAACAAAAAAAAATAAAAATAAATACAGTGGAACACATTCCAATAAATATTTGCCACGTGTTAGGTCTGGCATCTCATCATAAGATATTTTTCTAATTTACATTTAAAGGAAATTAAAGTTCAGCAGCCCTTGACTTCAGGTGGCAGAGAATTCCAGTGACGAGAAGTAGCAACAGTGAAAGATGAAGAATAAAGAGATGATGTGTGGAGTGGTATTTCTAGCGTGTTATCATATTGTGACCGATTATTTAAGTTATGATACCGAGAAAGACTGTGGAATCGGACAGATAAGTAAGAGGGAGTAGAGGTGTGCAAAATTCGGTATAAGAGAGAAAGGGAATATAACTTTCTCCTCTCATTTAACCTGAGCCACAATAATTTATCGAAAGAAGGCAAAATGTGATCGTAGTAGCTTTTAAGTTTCTTTTCATTGCACAATACTTAGGGTGTACAACTGAAAGTGTGTGCTTTTAACACAACTGACTATCTACTGGTACCTGTAGTTTTTGTGTCTGGAGAGCTTTAAGAAGCTGTCTGGGAGATTTAAATTCGATGTCTGCATTACTGGAAGGTGAAAGTGGTTGTCAAAATTATTTCTCATGAATCAGCTAACATGCAGTTTTTGCATATGGATAATTTAATAGAAATTTAAGACTTGTTAAACACATATCTCTGTTTGGGCCTTGTGGGGGTATTTATCAAACATTTAGGGAGGTGTGGATTATAATTTGGAGGATAACACTATCTCAGTAGGGAATGTAGCAGAATCTCTGTTTCCAATGGGATCCATAAATCTTAAGAATCTGCTAACTGACAGGTGCCACCATTTTAGTTTTTTGTCTTTCATAACAGTGCTTTATATGACATCTTAAAAGTTTTACATTTTGAATACTATAAAAAGAAAAAGCTCGCATCGAATAGTAAAAAAAAGATATGTAAACCTATACTTTTTTCATCGATACAGAGATTATTAAACATTCCAAACATAAAAGAAAGATAATAACTTTTAGTTTTTCCTTGTGAATATTGTTATAAATCCCCTGGATGACTGGGAACCACTGTTCTGATGTTTTTAAACATATCTATAGAGTTAATATTTGTTTTCAGTCTTGTTACATATCTGCATGGTACTATATCAAGGAATTACGGGAAAATGTAGAGAGATATTGTCTGACCAAGTGGTTATGTCGCAGGATCGACGAAACAAGGGAAGTCACGTGACAGTTACTTACTTTACAGGTTCGTTTCTTTAAATTATTTTAAACAGTTGTATAATATTACGTACCGGTAGATTTCCAATTCCGAACAACAAATGTTTTCAGGAAAGAGGGAAAGACCCAATACCCCAGCCACTATCTTTACAGAGAGGTCAGCAGAAACGGATAGGGGAAATCAAGATGCGACATAACCACAGAAGGTTGTTGTAGTCACCTATGTATGTTTATTTTGGTAATGACCGTAATACATTGGAAATCACTCAGAGAAATGAAACGGGACAAAATAGGCCTAAAATGCCAGAAATGTTTTTAGTATAACTGTAACATTTACGTTTTAGTATCACTTCTGGAAGATGTTTTAACACAAAGAGGTGTGTGTGTGTGTGTGTGTGTGTGTGTGTGTGTGTGTGTGTGTGTGTGTGTGTGTGTGTGTGTGCGTGCGTGCGTGCGTGCGTGCATACTCTTTGGTAAGCAAAGAGGCGGAGCCACGCCAGAAATAACAGCGACGTGACTATAGCAATTCAGTGTCAAGACTGGAGGAGGATGTACATGGTATGAAATAACTTTCTTGATATTTTGGAATACGAAATACCCTGCTCCTGATGTCCCATTATTAGGATTTAGAGTTGCATGCTAAATATGAATTCTCGAAATGTCTGGGTATGAATACCTATATCGTTTGTTGTAAACCATTTTAGGATGATACTGCTGCAGAACAAAATATGTTACTCAAAGGAAACAAAAGATACAATCGCTTTCTGTTGTTACCGCCTGCTGCATGTGACATGGTGGCTGCTTCTATTATGTACGTTGGGCTCAATCTTACTCATACCTCATCGTACCAGATGTTTAAAGGTACGTGATGAAATAAATTTAACATGTCGAATGGCATGCATATTCAGAAAATGATAATTTTAATACATCTTGATTACACAACTTTTAACACTGTATCACTTCGTAATATGTATGATAAGAACTTTCTTGTGTTAAATATTGACGTACCTTGTTAACATGTTTCGATCTATTTTCGGTCATCTTCGGAACTGGTCGTTGTTGGTCTTGGCGCTTCTTGTTTCCTGTGTGGGTGCGTTCGTAGTGTAGAGTCAAAGAGTGTATGTTTTTTGAAATTGAGTTGTGTGTTGAGAATATCGTTGGGGTGTGTTTTCGTGTGTCTGTATATTTCATATTGTTCTAGTGTGTTAAGTTTCTGGCTTTTTGATTGGATGTGCAGTATTTCCATGTCTGTGTTGATGTCTCTGTAGGTGTGGTTGGCATTTGTGATGTGTTCTGCATATTTGGAGGTGTTTTGTAATTTTGTTATGGCTGTGATGTGTTCTTTGTAAGGTGTTTGAAATGATCTGCCTGTCTGTCCTATGTAGAAGTTGTTGTACAGGGTAGGTGTTACATTTGAGTTTGTCTACGTCTGTGTGGTTGTATTTGTTTGTTTGTGTGTTGAGATGTTTTTGTAGAGTGTTATTTGTTCTGTATGCGAATACAGACAAATACAACCACACAGGCGTATACAAACTCAAATGTAACACCTGCAACAACTTCTACATAGGACAGACAGGCAGATCATTTCAAACACGTTACAAAGAACACATCACAGCAATAACAAAATTACAAAACACTTCCACATATGCAGAACACTACACAAATTCCAACCACACCTACAGAGACATCAACACAGACATGGAAATACTGCACATCCAACCAAAAAGCCAGAAACTCAACACATTAGAACAATATGAAATATACAGACACACGAAAACACACCCCAACGATAGTCTCAACACACAACTCAATTTCAAAACATATACACTCTTTGACTCTACACTACGAATGCACCCTCACAGGAAACAAGAGGCGCCAAGACCAACAACGACCAGTTCCGAAAATGACCGAAAATAGGTCGAAACATGTTAACAAGGTACGTTAATATTTAACTCAAGAAAGTTATTATCATACATATTCCGAAGATAATTTTAAGTGCTGCTCTTTTATATTCGATATTTTGGGCAAGTAACGAACAGTCAAATACCTGAGCCACTAGTAAAAAAGAATATTATTTTATAGTAAGGAACAGTTACTATATGCTACTCTGAACTCTTGCTGTCTACATCACAAATTCTTGTAAAAATATTTATTTTAATAAATTTTGAATGGAAAATGCGAGTATACATAGATGTTCCTTTTTTACAGGAGCAGTAATCATATTTGTAGTTATATTGTCTCTGATATTCTTACAACGCAAACTAACACTTGTAGAATGTGTGGGCATACTTGCATTAATTGCCGGACTTGTTCTAATTGGTATGTCTGAACATTTATTGACTTCATCGAATAATAGTACAGAGAATGAGGCTGAACATTCATCCCGTGCTGTCCGAGATGTCATTATAGGTATGTATTTTATTAAGTATAGTTGCACTCTAAAGTATTACGTATAACATAAAATTACATGAATCTTTAAAAATACAAACTGTTCTCGGCTACTATAACCTTGTGGGTACCATACTCGGTTTTGGGAACCACTGGATTAATGATCCAAAACCCTAATTCCAAACAATTGCGTTAAGGGGACAGGATGGTATTTTTTTAAACTTTTTTCCTATTTGGTGTAAAATATTAATTTTTTGTTTATAGAGAGCTCATAGCTGTAGCAACTCAACCAAAAATAAATATTTTGGAAAAAAAAATTATTTGGGGGCCCAAATTTGAAAAAAAAAATATATATACCCAATGCAGGATTTTACTAAAAGCGATATATCTAAACCATTTTTAAAGGTAGTTTCATCCAATTTTTGCAAGGTGCTTGCAAAAGCATGCTCTACAAACTGTTTGTAACAGAATTTTTATATTAGTCTCTACGTTTGTAAAATAAAGAATTAAAATTTAATAACACTTTTCTGATTTCCTTTCTTGCAAACGAACGGACATAGTTTTAAAATGAAATCAACTAACAAAATTCTGTTATGGAGAAAAGTTTCCTAATAGTCTAAAGAATGTGTGTTCTAAATTTCATGCATGTATCTTTAATAGTTCAGAAGTTATATCCATTTTTGTCTGGCAATGTAGCAAAAATATGAAGTTACCGTAAACCGATAAAAGGGGGTGAGTGATTTAAAAATTCATAGCACAGGAAGTTTAAAAATGGCGTCTCAACATCCGATAAGGGCACAAATACCCACGAAATGTTATGCAATGCATTCCACACATATCAAAGAGTATTTTAAAGAAAAAAATTTTTTCTTTTTTGGAAAATTCAATTTACCGGAAACAACAATAAAAGGGAGCGAGTGATTTAATAATCCATAACGCAGGAACTTTAAAAATGGCGTCTCAGCATCTCATAAGGTCACAAATACCCACAAAATATTATGCTATGCATTCCACACGTATCACAGGGTATTTTAAAGATTTTTTTTTTTATTTAGTCATTTTTCACCAAAAAATACCATCCTCTCCCCTTAACGGTATTTAAAGGAAACATTTGTTGGTAAAACATGATTAATACTGATACGTTGGTTTCTAGTGTCTAGCAATAGGCAACTAAGGCATTGATCTTTCTTTGATCTCTGCTTATTAGTACCAATTTTCCATTTCTACTTCTTGTAGAATTAACAGTAAATTGGAGGCTTCAGTAAGCCTATTCATGTCATGGACAGGCGAGATTATCAATCAATGTTTTCCCCTCCATTAGAGGTCTCTACAACAAATATCAGGATGACATTGCTACTTACTTACTGGTTTTAAGGAACCCGGAGGTTCATTGCCGCCCTCACATAAGCCCGCCATTGGTCCCTATCCTGAGCAAGATTAATCCATTCTCTATCATATCCCACCTCCCTCAAATCCATTTTAATATTATCTTCCCATCTACGTCTCGGCCTCCCTAAAGGTCTTTTTCCCTCTGGTCTCCTAACTAACACTTTATATGCATTTCTGGATTCGCCCATACGTGCTACATGCCCTGCCCATCTCAAACGTCTGGATTTAATGTTCCTAATTATATCAGGTGAAGAATACAATGCATGCAGTTCTGTGTTATGTAACTTTCTCCATTCTCCTGTAACTTCATCCCTCTTAGCCCCAAATATTTTCCTAAGCACCTTATTTTCAAACACCCTTAGCCTATGTTCCTCTCTCAAAGTGAGAGTCCAAGTTTCACAACCATAAAGAACAACCGGTAATATAACTGTTTTATAAATTCTAACTTTCAGATTTTTTGACAGCAGACTGGATGATAAAAGCTTCTCAACCGAATAATAACAGGCATTTCCCATATTTGTTCTGTGTTTAATTTCCTCCCGAATATCATTTATATTTGTTACTGTTGCTCCAAGATGTTTGAACTTCTCCACCTCTTCAAAAGATAAATTTCCAATTTTTATATTTCCATTTCGTACAATATTCTGGTCACGAGACATAATCATATACTTTGTCTTTTCGAGATTTACTTCCAAACCTATCTCTACTTGCTTCCAGTAAAATTCCCGCGTTTTCCCTAATTGTTTGTGGATTTTCACCTAACATATTGACGTCATCTGCATAGACAAGCAGCTGACATTGCTACTAAGAGTTGAAATTGGAATAATGATAGGCACGGACATTTGCTTTTATTCATCTTTATTTGTGAATAAATAGTTAGGTATTTTACTGTGCTCCAATCAGAACATGTCTGAACATCACTAAAGGCGAGGTGTGACATCACACTATGCTCTACTTACTAAGAAAGCAACTATTGGGTACTAAATCGTAATGCAGTGTACTATTAAACAAGACAAGGGCTATGTTTTGAAGTCTAATGTGGTTGAGAGGCTCGTCTTATCGCCAGCCAGTTACAAATCTAGAATCCACCTGCAAGCGATAGATCCCCCTGTACACCTCTCCTCTGTCGCACGCATTCTCCTGATTGGAGCCCTGTACCTGCAGTAAATCTACTACATGAGAACAAGAGCTATCTTCATTTAAGCTATCTTCATGTGCATCCTTGTCAGCAATAATTTTTTGAAGCTTTGAAGTGGTACCAGTAGTCAGATTTTTTTTTGTTTTTGTGTCATGGCTATGTATTAAGTTATTAGTTAATTTATGAGGCTTGTTATGAGATTTGAAAGCAAGTAAAAATAAAATATGCCCAGTGAATTGCTAGCCCAGACAAGTAGAGATGCGGGATTCCAACTAATGTGGAATTTCCTCTACATCATAAAGTAATGGTTATATACCAGTACTATCAAATACAACAGTAACAAATATAAATGACACTCGGGAGGAAATTAAACGCAGAATAAATATGGAAATGCGTGTTATTATTCGGTTGAGAAGTTCTTATCATCCAGTCTGCTGTCCAAAAATCTGAAAGTTAGAATTTATAAAACAGTTATATTACCAGTTCTTCTGTATGGTTGTGAAACTTGGACTCTCACTCTGAGAGAGGAACATAGGTTAAGGGTGTTTGAGAATAAGGTGCTTAGGAAAATATTTGGGGCTAAGTGGGATGAAGTTACAGGAGAATGGAGAAAGTTACATAACACAGAACTGCACGCATTGTATTCTTCACCTGACATAATTAGGAACATTAAATCCAGACGTTTGAGATGGGCAGGGCAAGTAGCACATATGGGCGAATCCAGAAATGCATATAGAGTGTTAGTTGGGAGACCGGAGGGAAAAAGACCTTTAGGGAGGCCGAGACGTAGATGGGAGGATAATATTAAAATGGATTTCAGGGAGGTGGGGTATGATGATAGAGACTGGATTAATCTTGCACAGGATAGGGACCGCTGGCGGGCTTATGTGAGGGCGGCAATGAACCTTCGGGTTCCTTAAAAGCCATTTGTAAGTAAGTAAGTACCAAATACATAACATGGAAATAAATATAGAGAAAACAAGAGTTATGGCCTTCTGAGGAAAATACCCTGTTCCTATTAAAATACGTTTAGAAGATAACATTTTAAAGAGTAAATGAATATGCCATTAGGAGAGTTCAGGATAACAGAGAGGGTTTGGAATTGAACGGGTTACATCAGCTTCTTGTCTATGCGGATGACGTGAATATGTTAGGAGATAATCCACAAACGATTAGGGAAAATACGGGAATTTTACTTGAAGCAAGTAAAGAGATAGGTTTGGAACTAAATCCCGAAAAGACAAAGTATATGGTTATGTCTCATGACCAGAATATTCTACGAAATGGAAACATAAAAATTGGAGATTTATCTTTCGAAGAGGTGGAAAAATTCAAATATCTTGGAGCAACAGTAACAAATATGAATGACACTCGGGAGGAAATTAAACACAGAATAAATATGGGAAATGCGTGTTATTATTCGGTTGAGAAGCTTTTGTCATCTAGTCTGCTGTCAAAAAATCTGAAAGTTAGAATTTATAAAACAGTTACAGTATATTACCAGTTGTTCTGTATGGTTATGAAACTTGGACTCTCACTTTGAGAGAGGAACAGAGATTAAGGGTGTTTGAGAATAAGGTTCTTAGGAAAATATTTGGGGCTAAGAGAGATGAAGTTACAGGAGAATGGAGAAAGTTACACAACCCAGACCTGCACGCATTGTATTCTTCACCTGACATAATTAGGAACATTAAATCCAGACGTTTGTGATGGGCAGGGCATGTAGCACGTATGGGCGAACCCAGGAATGCATAAAGAGTATTAGTTGGGAGACCAGCGGGAAAAAGACCTTTGGGGAGGCCGAGACGTAGATGGGAGGATAATATTAAAATGGATTTGAGGGAGGTGGGATGTGATGATAGAGACTGGATTAATCTTGCACAGGATAGGAACCGATGGCGGACTTATGTGAGGGCGGCAATGAACCTTGCGGGTTCCTTAAAAGGCATTTGTAAGTAAGTAAATGATTTTACATATCTTGGCTACAAATTAACATTTGATGATGATTTGGATATAATGAGCAAAATTCTAAAATATTCCAAAACTATGGGAATAATCAATAGGGTAATGAAAATCTTTCTTGGTACAGAAAAGCACTAGAATACCACTCTACCAAACATTGACAAGACTTTTACTCTGTTATGGTAGTGAGGCATGGGCCTAAGGTGGATGGATGAAAGCAGAATAACAACTAATGAAATGAGATTGATCCGAAGAACAGTGGGATATACAAAATGGGACCATAAACGCAACAAAGAAGTACCAGTAATGGAAGAACTCGGTCTGGAACCAGTACTCCATTTCATACAGAAATATCAGAACAACTGGATGAGCCATTTGTGATGTATGAGATTCCATAGAATCCCAAAAACTATGCTTCACTAACAACCCTATAGAAAAAGATCCAGATCTTGATTATGAGATCGTAATAGGCCATATGGCCTAAAACTTGTATGGTTGATGTTGATTAATTTATGTTTGTCCGTATTATATCTAATGGATGTAATAACAAAAGAGTATGCTTAGTGTGTATTTGATCATAAATCAAAAGAAAATTCATTACAGTTGAGTTTGCATGTTACATTTACAGATTTCCTTCAGTTTTGAGTAAATGATACGACTTCAAATTTCGGTTTGCAGGTGATTGTCTGATTTTTGCTGCACAAACTGTTGCTGCAGCTCAGTTCGTGCTCGAAGATAAATATGTTGGAGGATTAGACATTCCTGCTCTTGAAGCTGTAGGTTATGAAGGTGAATTAGTCTCTTTCTATTCCCATTACTTATTACTTCTTGTCTTCTTACTAGCAGGAATTGATTTGAAAGAATTTGTCATTTACTGGTAGATAACTTTTCTTGTGTTGATTGGGACACTAAAGAAAAGCAATTGAAACCTTGACCTTTCTGCTTTAACTTCTCGTACTTACTGGATATTAGGAAAGTGTTTAGCTTATGAAGTAATAAATAGAAAGGTGTCTTTATTATGAGTGTTTCAGAATGGGATACTTACTAAAGGGGGGAGGTACACCTTCAGCCTGCAAAAATTTAATGAAATTAATTTTTTTATAGTTAGGCTACGGTACTATAAAAGCTAAATGAACAAAACTTTTCATAAGATGAAAGAGTAGTGGAACAGAGAAAAATCCTCTCCAGCACCGGAATTTGAACCTGGGTTTTCAGCTCTACATGCTAATGGTTTATCCACTAAGCCACACCGGATTCCCATTCTGGTGTCGGATCGAATCGTCCCAGTTTAAGTTCCACCTCTTGGATTCCCTCTAGTGGCCTGCCCTCTGCACTACGTCATAGATGTCTATGAACGTAGGACAATGTCCACATATCTGCGGAGGTATGCTCATATGAGTGACTGATTGGCCGGGATCCGATCCACTACTCTTTCATCATACGATGACGCAGAATACCTGCATGGAAACTTCATATGTACTTCGGTACATTAAAATAATAAAACTTGTCATGCTTAATATACATTACACTTTGTAAAACACTATTCAGAATATTAAAATAGCTAATAATTACCTGTAAAAATAATATCAAATTTGCATATTTTTTTACAAGTGTAAAGCATTTGCAAAGTAAAATCTACAGTTAATTAGATATCAGAATGATTCTTTTACTGAAACGTTTTAAAGACCTCAATCAACAACATAGTCTAGGATCTTTTACTTATTCCTTCAGGAAATATATTTTTCTTAATTTTTACCTTCAATATTAAATTTTTTAAAAATTCTTCATACCTAATTATTTTTCAAAAACTGAATTACTTGTAACAAAGATAATAGAGTATGTTGTTCATATGGATAAAATACACTAGCATAAAAAAATTCATGGAAATATCTGTAATAGTTTCTGAGTTAGGATGAAAACCATATGAAAAAATTGTTGTTGTTGTTTTCTAATGCCAGGCGCTTGACAATAAAGTCATTTGACCTCTTGCACTCCAATATTTTTCAAAGATATTATCATGGTCAGCCACTGAAGCACAGATTTTGAGGTGTTCCAAATCCATTTCTTGGTTTGAGTTGCACAATGGGCAGTTAGGGGACTGATAATATCTGAAAAAATTTAAAGTTACGGAAAACAAGCGATAAAGATGAGAGACTTGGACTTACATCGAAATTAACGCATGGACATTTAAAGATGTATCTTTTGAAGTAATGGGGATAATTAAAAAATTCTTTCACCACATTGAAGAGAAATTACATTCTATAAAAAGAAAAAATAAACTGAAAAATGAAATTTTTTAATCCAAAAAGGTATACCAGCCCCTTAAAACAATAAGAATCGAGTTATTATATCAGCTACCTATTTTAAAATGTTAAGTCTATTTTGGCACTGAAGTGTTCTGTGAGATACTGGTACAGAAATTGATCCAATTTACTTCTCAAAGCAGCATACAGTTTCAAAATAACACATGTATTGTAAGTGATGGTGATAAATACTGTGCAGTTTATTTTCAAGTTCAGTCTTATTTAAGATTGTGAATGGTGATTAACAGTTACACAGAGTGAATGTACGAAGAGCAGTTCCTTAAAATATTTCTGCTTTAGATTTGTGTTCATATTATAAGATAATCAGTTAATATTATACTTTGATATTATTACATAATTTTTTAGGATTTATGTGTACATTTTATTTTCAGGTATGTTTGGAGTCATTATGTTGGGCTTGCTTTTGATACCATTCAATTTCATCAAAGTACCAAAACCGTTTAGTGACAACTCTCGAGGCACTATGGAGGATGTTGTTGGTGCATGTGTGCAAATCAAGAATAATCTTTTGCTCATCGTTCCTCTTATAGGTATTTTGAGAGAAATTTAATAGGAAATATTCTTCATATAAATGAAGCCAGTTTTGTGGAGGGTACCTAATATTAATTATCTCTAAAGACAATTGTTTCAGTATTTCAGTGTTTACTTCTGATTTCAGTATTTCTTCTGTTAAATTTAGATTATATTCTATATTTAATAGAGTTAAAAGGTTTGGTTTAATTTGTAAGTTTTCTTTTAAATTCGGGATAATGATTTTCTGTTTTAATTCTTGAACAATGGATATGAAACTTTTTTGAGTTTTCAATCTACAGAGAGGACTGTATGAATGCCAATTGTTTCCTGGTAATCTGATAAGTTTTTCATATTGAATCAGTGCTTTTTCTTCTATTGTCATTTTGATGCTGTTAATATTAGTGAGGAATCTCATAGAATCTATTGGAGCTGTTTTGATTCCACCAGTAATGAGTTATATTGTCAGACTCCAAAGCAGCTATTCTATCAATCGTCTCTAAATACACACCTTCATCTCAAACAGCAGAAATAACTAAAATGCTCTCTCAATTAATATCACTCAATAAAAGAATTGTATTCTAATGGATACCATCCCATTGTGGAATCCTGGGAAACGAGAATGCGGATGCTTTAGCAAAGAAGGGCAGCACTGCTACTTACAGACCTGTTACTAAATCTACGTATTACTCTGTGAAGAGATTTATTAAATCTACATACTTAGACTTCAACAAACAAAATTTGATAACTCAATCCCAAGGGAAAAAATGGAACTCCCTGCATCAAAATCCACAGTTAATTCCCGATTTACCACGAAAATCGTCTGTAGCTACATTTAGATTGGCAACAGACCATGATTGTTTGGCCAAACACCTGCATCGAATTGGAATATATCAGTCCCCTAACTGCCCATTGTGCAACTCAAACCAAGAAATGGATTCGGAACACCTCAAAATCTGTGCTTCAGTGGCTGGTCATGATAATATCTTTGAAAAATATTGGAGTGCAAGAGGTCAAATGACTTTATTGTCAAACGCCTGGCATTAGAAAACAACAACAACATATTCTTCATATTTTCCCCAGTCTCATCTTATACATTAAATAAATCAATATAATGAAAACATTTAATAAAAATGACACTCGAGAGGAAATTAAACTCAGAAGAAATATGGGAAATGTCTGTTATTATTCGGTTGAGACGTTTTTATCATCCAGTCTGCTATCGAAAAAGCTGAAAGTTGGAATTTATAAAACAGTTATATTATCGGTTGTTCTGTATGGTTGTGAAGCTTGGACTCTCACTTTGAGAGGGGAACATAGGTTAAGGGTGTTCGAAAATAAGGTACTTAGGAAAATATTTGGGGCTAAGAGGGATGAAGTTACAGGAGAATGGAGAAAGTTACACAACGCAGAACTGCACGCATTGTATTCTTCACCTGACATAATTAGGAACATTTAATCCAGACGTTTGAGATGGGCAGGGCATGTAGCATGTATGGGTGAATTCAGAAATGTGTATTGAGTGTTATACCTGAGGGAAAAAGACCTTTGGGGAGGCCGAGACGTAGATGGGAGGATAATATTAAAATGGATTTGAGGGAGGTGGGATATGATGGTAGGGACTGGATTAATCTTGCTCAGGATAGGGACCGATGGCAGGCTTATGTGAGGGTGGCAATGAACCTCCTCCAGTTTCCTTAGAAGACATTTGTAAGTAAGTAAGGGAAAACGTTTTCCTGTTGTGCAGTAAAATCTCGTTAATTCAGACCATTTGATTAAAAAACTGTACATTTTCTTTTGTTGTTTGTCACACTTCTCCTTCACTGTATCTTCATGCAAATACCATGTAGGCCTACCCTTTTGATATGAGAATATTGAGAAGAATTCGTGACTCCCACCAGTGACAATGGCAAATGGAGGATAAGATATAATTCAGAATTAAATAAGTTATATAAAGAAAGTTACAGTACCATTATTCACTTTAAAAGACTACAGTGCATTAATTGTTGCAATGCAGGATCAGAAGGAAGAGACCTGTGGAAGAACCAAAGAAATGCTGAATTGATAAGATGAAAGAGAATGCTACAACTTTACTCTGTCTATTGTACTATATTTCTCAGAGACTAAATCATTCAAAGAACTAGTTTTTTTTTTTAATTTATTTGACAATTTTTGTACATTGGTACTATCAATTGTGCTCAAATAATTAACATTTTAACAATATGAGACTTGTGGAGAGGGTGACGTCCATTAACGTTCCTCAAAGCATCAACAAATCAGTGTGTCTTTTTCTCTTGAGGCGATGATCAATCCGTGCAGGGGGCAGGTTCCGAGGAATCTGATTGATTAAGCTGTTAGAATGTGTTGACAATGTTGCATATAATCGTGTATAGGAAGAATGAAGTACAGTCTCTATTTTGGCTAGGTCTAGATCTGAATGAAGTGTTTCATTTCTGATGTACCATGGTGCTCCAGTGATTATCCTTAGTGCCCGATTTTGGAATGTTTGAATACGCTTAATTTGACTTAGAGAAGCCAATCCCCATAATGAACATCCATAGAGCCAAATATGTTTGAGAAGCATTCAAAGAACTAGTATTTTTTTAAATCTGTCAGCTAAATATCTTGTAAATTTCTGCCTTGTTTTGCTACATAATTTCTTATTTTTTACGTATTGTATACAGAGTCTTTAAAAAATACGGGGCATAATTTCAGGTATGTATTTCCCACATGTAGACAATCAAAATAGTTCATTACAACATGTGTCTGGAAATGCTTTATTTCCGAGTTATGGCCTTCACAGCATTGAAATTCACCAGAACGTTTTTCTTTCCGCAGGTCATTGCCGTCAAAGGAGACATTAAGAGGGCACTCTGACAGTTCATTCCGAGGCGAAGGTTACGTTCAGTGTTGTGTAGGCGTTAGACTATGCGACATGTATTCAAATCAAGAGCTGGCAGAGATACACTTCATGTACGGTAAGGCGGACGGCAATGCTGTGCTGGCTCGTCGTTTGTACCAGGAGAGGTACCCACAGCGACAATGTCCAGATCGGAAGACATTTGTACGTCTCCATTACCGTCTGTGCGAGTATGGAAAATTTAACTCTCCTGTTTTGGGAAGGGGACGACCAAGATCTACAATTCCAGAAGTACAGGAGGAGATTCTGGAGGCTGTGAACATGACTCCTATTAGCACATGAAGGGTAGTGTTGCAAGTCAATGTTCCTCATACAACTGTCTGGAGACTGTTGAAAGAGTATCAATTGTATCCTTATCATTTGCAACGTGTACAGGCCCTGTCACCAGCAGATTACCCTGCACGATTTAGGTTCTGTCAGTGGTTCTTGCAGCAGTGTGGTGTAAATCCGAACTTTCCTGCCTTAGTATTATTTACAGATGAAGCACAGTTCACACGAGATGGCATAACAAATTTCCACAATCAGCATGTATGGGTATATGAAAACCCACGTGCAACTGTTCCATCTCATCACCAGGTGCGGTTCTCCCTCAACATGTGGGCCGGTATCATTGGTGATCGATTAGTTGGACCCCATGTACTTGTAAACAGACTTACGGGGCAGGCATACACAAACTTCGTGGAAAACACCATACCTCATATTTTAGAAGACACTCCACTGATCAATCGTCAACACATTCACTTCTTGCATGATGGCGCTCCTGCACACTTCAGTCATACGGCTCGCCGCTACTTGGATCGAAGGTTTCCTGATCGATGGATAGGTAGAGGTGGCCCAATTGCTTGGCCTCCACGCTCACCTGATCTGAATCCTCTCGATTTCTACTTGTGGGGCCATTTAAAATCATTGGTTTATTCGTCTCCAGTGCCTGATTTGGAATCCCTTCAGAATCGAATTGTGGCATGTTCTAAGGACATACGCAATACTCCTGGAGTTTGGGATCGTGTTCGCAGGTCAATGATACATCGATGTGAGGTCTGTATTCAAGCAGGAGGTGAACATTTTGAACATCTTGTGTAATGACAACGACCTGCGGAAAGAAAAACGTTCCGGTGAATTTCAATGTTGAGAAGGCCATAACTCGGAAATGAAGCATTTCCGGACATACGTTGTAATGAACTATTTTGATTGTCTACATGTGGGAAATGCATATCTGAAATTATGCCCCGTATTTTTTAAACACCCTGTATAATAAAATTATATTTCCTGAATGAATATTTGTTGACTACTGCCACATAAGAAATGAGAGAAATAAACTATATTCAATTAACTACAATCAAACTAGAACTGAGGTGTGTACTATAGCTACTCTGTTCAAGCGGTGCTCATTGAAGGGGTGAGTTGAAGAAATGACTTGCTAGCGCAGAGTAGGTGTGGTATCGTTGTGGTGGAGGAGAAGGAATGAGATGCTCTAGTTAACTGTTCAGAATCCTTCAATGTGGGCGTTCTTTTCATATGTCATGGGAAAGCTGTTATTGTTTTGTAGCAGCTGGAGAACATTCTCAGTGTCTTATATGTCAAAAATTATAAAAGGAAGACGAAAATATAATATAATGCGCCACTACGACACTATACATAAAGCTGTGTATGATGATTTTGTTGGCGAAGATTGCAAGAGAAACGTTGATGAGTTGAAACTATCTCTATTCCCTGGGGTAGGTTGTAAATGTTTGTATAGTCACATGTTCAGCAGGCATCGAGTATGTTTCGTTGAGATCAGTACTTTTTCCTTTCAGCTGCAAATAACATAAAACTGCGTATTGATATGCTGGTAAATAACCATCTATATATATATATATATATATATATATATATATATATATATAATTTGAATTGGTGATGGAAATTACGGGAAAACGGCTGGACGGATTTTAATAAATGACCCCCCCATTTTGAAGCTTGGAACCCAACGTTTTTTCAGAAAAATAGTAGTTTTCAGTAAAATATCAATTTTCCTACATTATTTTCCTATTTTCAAAAATCCATCTTTCTTCAGTTTTGAGAACTAATTGCATTGCTGCTCGGCCGTGATTTCAGAATAAAACAAAACACACACTACAATAAACAATAGGTATTACACGAAGGCCATGACCTGCAGGATTGCTGACATATTTAGAGTTAAAATTCAATTGGTTATTAAAAACTTGAAGACTCGCTAATTTACAGGTCTGATTCTGTAATTTTCTGAGTACAGCTGTATATTGGATATTGAAATCTACAAAACTTCAAGTGGTTTGATTACATTATTACCATTAGCAATGAAATTTCATTATAGTTAATGCCATGATGTGATTATTTTTCGTTAATTATACATATTAATGCTATACTGATGATATGAAAGTGAAACGTTTTGGGGTTACGTAAGTAGATATAGAGTATGTGTTAAATTAGATCTTCATTTTTATAATTTACTGAGTGGCGGATATTATATATATAAAACTTACGTAAGATAATAATATTGTTATTAAAAATCAAATATTTTTATAGTTATTAATCAAGTGGGGTTGGGTTTTTTTCATATACTTAATGGCGGTGTGGTGTAGATATTTATATGCGTCATTCTCTTCAGTATTGGCTCGAGAGAGCGCAAAAATTACAGTTCCTAAGGAAAGACGGTATTACTTACTGATAAAATAAGAGATCTACAAAATTTTGTAGCCTCCCGATCATTTCAGCAAGATCTCTCAGCAGGATAAAATGATTTTATCCTCTACATTTCAATCTCTACATGCAGCAGCTATACCAAAATGCTGTGTCTATTGTTCGAAAGCATAGCAAACCTGACTTTTACAATCCACCATGACCTGAAATAGCTATTGCTTTATTCCCACATGAAAAACCCACTGATCGCCCTTTCATTGTTACCGGCACCAAAATGCTGTGTCTATTGTTCGAAAGCATAGCAAACCTGACTTTTACAATCCACCATGACCTGAAATAGCTATTGCTTTATTCCCACATGAAAAACCCACTGATCGCCCTTTCATTGTTACTTGCATTTTCGCGTTGAAACTCAAGAGACATAGGATACGTAGGTTCAAGAAAAAGTATTGGACATGAAAACCATTCAGAGGGAGTATGTTTCATTATTATGGAAGCAAATAACTTTCAAAATGTCTGGTATTTTTCATTGAAAATAAATCTGAAAAATTTTTATTTGAACGACTAATGAACTTAGTTTGCAGCATTTACTGCACATGCCACTGGTTTATATTATTACTGAAGTTTCGATTATAGTATGATAAAATTGGTCTTGGACCAATACTTCATACTTATTTTTTTTAATACAGGCTATGTTTCGTAACTTTTCAACAAACATATTTTCATGTTCATAAGTCCCATTTTCAAAGGAAAGACACGAACCATAGTGTAAGATTCTCTTGGTTTTTACAGTGTTTGCTCATGTTCATTTGCTACAAATAACTTTTCTCTAATGAGTGTAGTAAATTTTTCTTTAATTTCATGTATTAAAAAAAAGAATGTAGGGATTAATGTACTCTCAAAATAGATATAAAGAAAATCAATCAATCTAACTCCATATGAAAAAGATATTTTCTTTCTGGGTATGTATATACATTATCAGTCTCCTGTAAACTCCTAATCCCTTTTACCTCTCTCTCCTTTTCCATACAGCAGCCGAGCGTTCTAAGCAATCTGTTCCATTCGCGAGTCTGCTCAGTGAGTACAAATCGTGTACAGTCCTGTACTACGGGTATTGTTGTGTATTTACCAAAATGCAACTGAACACTCGTTCTCACCTGCTGAAAGATTATGACAGCGCTGATTGGGAAACTAAAGGGAGAAGCAGTCAACGCAACTACTTGAGAAATATGTGCAATATAATATATGTTATATGTGGTAACTTCATTCTGTCTCTTGCCTTTCTTGTATAATTATGTAGTGGAAAAACAGCAAGACTTTATACTGGTAATGTATGGCTTAATGTTTCAGTTTGTTGTTGTTTTCTAATGCCAGACATTTGACAATAAAGTCATTTGACCTCTTGCACTCCAATATTTTTCAAAGATATTATCATGGCCAGCCACTGAAGCACAGATTTTGAGGTGTTCCGAATCCATTTCTTGCACAATGGGCAGTTAGGGGACTGATATATTCCAATTCTATGCAGGTGTTTGGCCAAACAGTCATGGCCTGTTGCCAATCTAAATGCAGCTACAGACGATTTTCGTGGTAAATCGGGAATTAACTGTGGATTTTGATGCAGAGAGTTCCATTTTTTCCCTTGAGATTGTGTTATCAAATTTTGTTTGTTGAAGTCTAAGTATGTAGATTTAATAAATCTTTTCACAGAGTAATACAAATAAATAGCATAAAACCACATATTGATATGCTGGTAAATAACAGAAATTACACTATATTTATCATTGAAGTTTCAGTTACAATACGATAAAATTGATCTTGGACCAATATTTCATACTTATTTTTTTTAATACAGGCTAAGTTTCGTAAGTTTTCAACATCAGTACTTTTCCTTTCAGCTGCAAATAACATAAAACCACGTATTAATATGCAGGTAATTAACCATAATTGACATTATAGTTTATCACTAAAGTTTCAATTACTCTACAGTATGGTAAAATTGATCTTGGACCAATACTTCATAGGTACTTATTTTTTTAAATACGTGCAAAGTTTCGTAACTTTTCAACAAACATATTTTCATGTTCATATGTAACTCCCATTTTCAAAGGAAAGTTCTGTTGGTTTTAACAGTATTTTCTCATGTTCATTTGCTACAAATAACTTTTCTCTATAAATTGTAGTAAATTTCATGTATTTAAAAAATAATGTAGGGATTAATATACTCTCAAAATAAATATAAAAAAAATCAATTAATTCTAACTCCATATGAAAAAGCTATTTTTTCTGTGTATGTGTATACATTTTCATGGGAGGCTGGGAAAAAGACCTTTAGGTAGGCCGAGACGTAGATGAGAAGATAATATTAGAATGGATTTGAGGGAGGTGGGATATGATGATAGAGAATGGATCAATCTTGCTTGGGATAGGAACCGATGGCGGGCTTATGTGAGGGCGGCAATGAACCTCCGGGTTTCTTAAAAGCCACTAAGTAAGTAAGTAAGTATGTATATACATTTTCAGTCGCCTCTAAACTCCCAACCCCTCTTTTATCTCTTAATCTCTCTCTCTCTCCTTTTCTGTACAGCAGCCGAGCGTTCTAAGCAATCTGTTCCATTCGCGAGTCTGCTCAGTGAGTACAAATCGTGTACAGTCCTGTACTACGGGTATTGTTGTGTATTTACCAAAATTCAACTGAACATTCGTTCCCACCTGCCGAAAGATTATGACAGCACTGATTGGGAAACTAAAGGGAGAAGCAATCAACGCAACTACTTGAGAAATATGTGCAGTATAATATATGTTATATGTGGTAACTTCATTCTGTCTCTTGCCTTTCTTGTATAATTATGTAGTGGAAAAACAGCAAGACTTTATACTGGTAATGTATGGCTTAACGTTTCAGTTTGTTGTTATTTTCTAATGCCAGACATTTGACAATGAAGTCATTTGACCTCTTGCACTCCAATATTTTTCAAAGATATTATCATGGCCAGCCACTGAAGCACAGATTTTGAGGTGTTCCGAATCCATTTCTTGGTTTGAGTTGCACAATGGGCAGTTAGGGGACTGATATATTCCAACTCTATGCAGGTGTTTGGCCAAACAATTACGGCTTGTTGCCAATCTAAATGCAGCTACAGACGATTTTAATGGTAAATCGGGAATTAACTGTTTAATGTTTCAGTTTGATGGTTAGTTTACAGCTTATCCTGGAAAGCAATGGTTTTAATTCAAGTTTATTATTCTGTGTTTGCAGGTCTTATAATAAGCGTGGCATTTTTCAACTTTACAGGCATCACTGTTACTAAAGAGTTTTCAGCAACAACGAGAATGGTCCTTGACAGTCTGAGAACGTTGATTATTTATCTCTTTTCTCTAGCAGTGACATGGCAAAAATTCTATTGGCTACAGGTAATATTATTGAAATGTATTGAAATTCCACGAATGTTTAATACTGTCATTGCAAGTTATCTTGAACTTTCTGAGCAGGGACAGAGGGGCAGAGGGAAGGAAGCGCGTAACATGGGTGGAGCCAACTGAGTTGTTTGCGCATGCTCTGCATCATAATCTCTTGTCAAGAAACATAGAGTTATTTACTTCACTGCGTACCAGTATGGAGCAGCAACCACAGGGTAGTAATTATGGTGAAATCACACCAACACGGAGAAAAGTAACGCTGTTATCCACAGCGGAGAAAGAGAAATTATCGCAAATATAATTAAGTGTTGCGAGGAGGAAAAATTAAACAAAATAAATGTTTGCTCGAACCTCTTGATAAGGAATATGAGAGAGGGGCTAAATACTCTGGCAAAAGTATTAGTTTCGTGAAGAGAATTAATAATAATGCTGAATTACAACCGAATGAACCTCACATTACTCCGGGAAAGAATAGGTATGTAATGTTTAGAAATTATTGCTATAAAAGTTATGTATAATAGTGTGTGTTTACTGTGAGCGACATAATGAATTACTGTTGTAAGTTATTATTTTGTTATAGTCTGCAAAACATATTATTTCATTTCAGAATTAGGACTTGTGTAAAGTTTAAGTGGACGACTTGATCAACATGTCATTCGGGATACAATCTAAGAATTCTATCTTGTTCAGAAAGTAGTACCTACGACTAAGAAGATAATTCCGAATGGATGATGCCATTGACGAAATAATAATTAATTTTGGACCAAGCAATGATGGCAGTATTGATAGGAATATGAATTGTGTATAATTGTAAATTCAAATAATAAGCCTGTAAAATATTGTTATAAGAATATGTACATATCAGCTGTAGGTGTAGTCATGTAGGCCTATATAATGTATAAAAATAGCTGTAGTAACTCTGCCATTGCCGCTCCCCAGCCCGGATGATAGAGGAGGAGTGTACAAACGATTATATTTAAATACTTACTCATTAACAGGTTAACTTAACAGGTTAATTAAAACCTGCTACGAAACCATGTTCTCCTCTCAAAACCGGAGTGTCGTGAGATGATGTCTGTATTGAACCAAGTTCTTTTACAGTAGAGAGCCGTGAAGTGAAAGAACCAACGTTTTCTGAAAAGATCACATTACCCGAGGGAGGGGCATCCTTGCCGTGCCGTTACGTTGATGAGTATACGCCGTACCGAGCAGTACGAAAGACAGACTTCAAGATAATTTGCAATAACAGTTCACAATATGTTTTGTAGAGCTTTTCATCACTAGCTAAAGTATTATTTATCAACTTTAGATTCTGATGATCGGTACAATGATAATGTTGTACAGATCGTTTATTAAATCCCTGCCTATGTGCACTATCAAAGTTTGCAGTAAGGGGGAAGAGAGATAGCAAAAGTTGTAATGCTTTCTAATACTCTGACAAGCCACTTGAAATTTAACAGTCATTTACTGGCAGAGATATAATGAAAGATTTTGTAGGTTTCCTCGGTATATTTCTGTTTTTTTTTTCTGCTGTCATTTCTGAATTTTTCCTTCATCAATTTATTTCATGCTTGAAGAGGAAATGCTAAACAAAGAAAGTGCATGTTCTCTGGAACATAATGGGAGTTAGAGCATTTTGAATGTTACAAAATGTTGAAAATTGGAAAACAGAGAAAATGAATATCAAAGTACAGCATGTATATGATATTATATACTATCGATATCCTTCCTTCTTATACAGGTCTACCACACATATTTTTCTCATACATAACAGCGCGAAATGTGAACTGAATGAAGAACAAAGTATCAGAATGAAGAGTTAAAATCAAAATTTCCATTTTTTTTATGTTTTTTTTTTTTTTTTTCGTTATTTTAACCGATTCATAGCCTTAAGTGCAGATTCAGTAATTTGTCACTTTCGCTAGTTTTCTAGAGGAGGACGATATATAGGCCTATTATGCAAATCAAGCTTTCAGGAATAACTCCCTGTAAAGTTAATTTGAATAATTTCGAGGGAAAAATTGTTCCGCGGCTGGGTATCGAACCCGGGACCTTTGGTTAAACAAACCAACGCTCTCCCAACTGAGCTAGCCGGGAACTCTACCCGACACCGATCCAATTTTTCCTTCTATACCCACAGACCTCAAAGTGGGCTGACAACCGTCAAGCAACCAACATTGAGTGCACACTAACTCTGTGTGACTTAAATTGTGGTTTTCTGTTGCGTACAGTGACGTGTATTATGCAAATCAAGCTTTCAGGTATAACTCCCTGTAAAGTTAATTTGAATAATTTCGAGGGAAAAATTGTTCCGGGGCCGTGTATCGAACCCAGGACCTTTGGTTAAACATACCAATGCTCTCCCAACTGAGCTACCCGGGAACTCTACCCGACACCGATCCAATTTTTCCTTCTATACCCACAGACCTCAAAGTGGGCTGACAACCGTCAAGCAACCAACATTGAGTGCACACTAACTCTGTGTGACTTAAATTGTGGTTTTCTGTTGCGTACAGTGACGTGTATTATGCAAATCAAGCTTTCAGGTATAACTCCCTGTAAAGTTAATTTGAATAATTTCGAGGGAAAAATTGTTCCGGGGCCGGGTATCGAACCCAGGACCTTTGGTTAAACATACCAATGCTCTCCCAACTGAGCTACCCGGGAACTCTACCCGACACCGATCCAATTTTTCCTTCTATACCCACAGACCTCAAAGTGGGCTGACAACCGTCAAGCAACCAACATTGAGTGCACACTAACTCTGTGTGACTTAAATTGTGGTTTTCTGTTGCGTACAGTGACGTGTATTATGCAAATCAAGCTTTCAGGTATAACTCCCTGTAAAGTTAATTTGAATAATTTCGAGGGAAAAATTGCTCCGGGGCCGGGTATCGAACCCGGGACCTTTGATTAAACGTACCAATGCTCTCCCAACTGAGCTACCCGGGAACTCTACCCGACACCGATCCAGTTTTTCCTTCGGTGTCGGGTAGAGTTCCCGGGTAGCTCAGTTGGGAGAGCGTTGGTATGTTTAACCAAAGGTCCCGGGTTCGATACCCGGCCCCAGAACAATTTTTCCCTCGAAATTATTCGATATATATTATGATTAAATATCGCGAAAATTTCGAACCTACGTACCGGTTTCACTCCATAAGGGCTTATTGCTCAAGACATGAAAGAATAGTTTACTCTGTTGAGTCTCTTTTGCTTGGATGGCCTATAAGCTGTATTATTTATTTGTAAGTTAATGCAAAACCGTTTGTGTGGCGTTAGTACTATTTACTAGTCTTTCACATGCATGTTTCAGATTCCTGGATTTATACTTTTGGTCTTTGGTACATTAATGTACAATAATGCATTTTTGCCATTGTTCAATTGTTGCAAAGCAAAAAGAGCTGCCAGAAGAGAATCTGCCGCAAAGCCACAGGAAAATGCCTCTTCCACTGAAGAATGAGAATAAAATAATATGTCTGAAATAAATGTAGTCTATGATTTACTAACAATAAAGGCTCTTTCTTAAATTTGGTAACTCTTTCAGTCATAACATCGTAAAGTAGAGAAACATTTATAGTAATTAAATCAAACTCTAGTATTTAGAAATTTGAATACAAATTACTTTCACTAAAATATTGTTGTTTGTTGTTGTTTTCTAATGCCAGGCGTTTGACAACAAAGTCATTTGACCTCTTGCACTCCAATATTTTTCAAAGATATTATCATGGTCGGCCACTGAAGCACAGATTTTGAGGTGTTCCGAATCCATTTCTTGGTTTGAGTTGCACAATGGGCAGTTAGGGGACTGATATATTCCAATTCTATGCAGGTGTTTGGCCAAACAGTCATGGCCTGTTGCCAATCTAAATGCAGCTACAGACGATTTTCGTGGTAAATCGGGAATTAACTGTGGATTATGATGCAGAGAGTACCATTTTTTCCCTTGAGATTGTGTTATCAAATTTTGTTTTTCATTAAAATGTGAGATATACACTTTACAATCTTTCATTAAAAAATACGTTCTTAGTCACTTCTACATTACGGATTTTATGTTAAAATAGATACATACCCCGCCCTCCGCACCCTCCCCTGTCCTTAACTTCACTGCTAGAAAAAAACCGTTTGCTGTAAGATATTTGGATGGTTCCTCGGAAAGTATTCCTAAGGTCTGAGATGTGCAGTGGCTACAACAAACGACAGAAAGTGGAAGTTTTAAGAAAATTATTATGTCGGGACACATTTAAAATCAAAATCTGTAATTAAAATGTTTTCTGTCTTCAGAGGCACGAAATTAAACTATAGGATCATCCTCATATCCTTGATGGTGGAATCACCACCGATGAGAAGAGATTGCTTTTTGCTCTGACTCATGTTGGTAAAGAACGACATTGGTTTGCAATGATGTCATATTTTCCAATGAATCAAAATGTGGTTCAGAGGACAGAGAAATTATTTGAGATATGCAAGAACACAGAACTGTATAGTAAAAAGGAAGGATTAAAAAAGGGCGTGATTAATTAGTGAAATAATTGCCATAAATAGAAAATTATAATTTCATGACTTAAGAAATAATTATTGTGAAAGTATGTGAATTTGCAATCACAAAACAACATAAAAAATTTTGTTCATTTTACACAAGGGTAAATGGAAATACTTTTTATTTTGCAGTATTTTATGTTTATTTATGATGTAGTTTTCCAAACGTCTATTGTCACCGAGATATTAGAGCTCCAAGTTAACTTTCTTTGTGAGATTATAAGAATTGTCGACATATTGTGATTAGGTTTAGTTTCTCGTCAATTCAATTTTTTTTAATTAGAAATACGTCATTGCCTGAATGTCGGTGAGGGAATACATAATGAAGATTTGAAAGTCCCAAAACCTGCAAAATTTGAAATGCTTACAGCACAGAAACTGTAAGAGCTATGCTAATAATTTACTTACAGTTGGGTAGAGAACAGATGTCGGTTCTTAACAATACGTAAACCTGTTGAACCAGATGTGAGAGGGGACGCGGAAAAAATGGCTGTCTTTATGATCTTGGCACTGTCCTATGGTATGAGTTAGGACCGATTGCTTCAGTGCGACTTGAGATACGGAAGCGAGCAGTATCTCGTTCTGTAGCTTAAAGACAATGCTAACAGTGAATAAAAATACCATTTATCTGCTAGTAAAATTACGAAAGTTACGAGACGTAGTTTGTGAGAGTAGTAGTGAAAACATCAAATGTACCGGTACCCAAGAAATTCAGAGTAAAATACCATCGCGACCAGCGAAATGCACTAAGATGGGTGGCTAAGGGTATAGGAATTCAGAAAAGTTCTCGTCCGAAGCTGGACGATGACCCGGCTGAAGGCAGCACATGAAAGTGGTAAAAATGTGCTTCGGTGTGTAATGAAAGCAGAGCTACTGGTTTTAAGGGGAGAGGATGGTATTTTTTAGTGAAAAATGAGTATATTAAAAAAAAATCTTTAAAATACTCCCTGATATGTGTGGAATGCATAGCATAACATTTTGTGGGTATTTGTGCCCTTATCGGATGTTGAGTCCCCATTTTTAAACTTCCTGCGTTATGGATTTTTTAAATCACTCGCCCACTTTTATTGTTGTTTCCGGTAAATTAAATTTAAAAAAAATATATTTTTATATGTGTGGAATGCATTGCATAACATTTTGTGGGTGTTTGTGCCCTTATCAGATGTTGAGACGTCATTTTTAAACTTCCTGCGCTATGGATTTTTAAATCACATGCCCACTTTTATCGGTTTCCATTAACTTCATTTTTTTTTTCGATACATTGCCATAAAAAATGGATATAATTTCTGAAGTATTAAAGATACATGCATGAAATTTAGAACACACATTCTTTAGACTATTAGGAAACGTTTGTCTGTAACAGAATTTTGTTAATTGATTTTATTTAAAAAATGCGTCCGTTTGTTTGCAAGAAAGGAAATCAGAAAATTGTTATTAAATTTTAATTGTTTATTTTACAAACGTAGGGACTAATATCAAAATTTTGTTACAGACAGTTTGTAGAACATGCTTTTGCAAATACATTGCAAAAAACTGTTTGAATCTATCTTTAGAAACGGTTTAGATATATCAGTTTTAGTACAATCCTGCATTGGATATTTTTTTTTTCAAATTTGGGCCCCCAAATAATATATATATTTTTTTCAAAATATTTTTATTTGGTTGAATTGCCACAGCTATGAGCTCTCTACATACAAAAAATTAATATTTTACACCAAATAGGAAAATAGTTTTAAAAAAATACCATCCTCTCCCCTTAATGATTATTCTTTATGAATTGATTAGTAGGCCGATCTATTCGAACCCTTATTTAGGGCGGCTTTTTTTTTGTTAAAAAAAATGGACTAGGTGGCTTTGACATGTAGTGATATCCAGATGTTTCTATGATTGAGATTTTTGTAGTTATTGTTTTGTTTTTATTAGCGACAGAGAAATTAAATGGAGAGCACAATCTATTTCTTTACTTTTACACATATAGTTCTGAGTCTAAAAGTTTGCAGTACAGTAAATCTTATGCTTCGGAATATTTTTTTTTAACATCAACCTTTCAGTTTATTCTCCGGATTGCTTTGTACAGTTATGTACATTTGATGTAATCAATTATGAAGTATGTTTCTTATCCTGTGGTAAAAGAAATGCTACAATAAAAATTTCCTCCACTTACGAGATATTGAGGTTGTTTATAAAATAGCCCAGAAAAAATATTCATGATATTTGCATAATACTTTTTTTGAGTTAATTTTTGTTTTGTATTCTGGATCTTAGTGGTCAGTCATAGATGTCGGCTAGATGCATAGAACAACAAGCTAAATGTCCCAATTGTGGAATAAAATAAATACAAGGGTTAGAAACAACAGACTGTAGTGCACTGCATATTGGATTGTGAACTACTGAATAGCCTTACTTCTGATGAAGTTATTTAAAAATAATCTCATTGATTAACATGAACTATTTTAACTTTAATTTGTGATATAAAAGATGAAATGGTCAACATACCAAATTCTAATAGCATGTGTGTTGGTTTTCACAGGCTCGATAAATACTTTGAGTCTGAAGTAAGTGCAAGTTGAATTATCAAATGTACTTTCATTATTAATTCTCTAGCAGTGATAGACATTATTTTGAACTTTTTATGTAAGTAGATAGGCTATGGTAATTACGTAGCTCATTGCCAAAGTGAGTTTTCTTCGTTTATTAAGTTTATTTCAAATTTAGTAAATGTTTGTGTTATTTACTTGGAATACTAAGATGGACCTTGAGGGATTGTAGATTTTTCTGTTACGTTGTCAGTGACGAATGGTGACCCAAAATATAGGTGAAGCAATTTCCTAGATTATTATCATTATCATCATCATCATCATCATCATCATTATTATTATTATTATTATTATTATTATTATTATTATTACTGAAGACAATGGTATGAAAATTAACGTATCCAAAACTATTGTAATAACCTTTTCTAGAAAAACTTCTTCACTGAAATTTAATTATTACCTAAATAATGTTCTAATTAACAGAACGGTTAGCGTAAAAGATTTGGGAATATTCATTGACAGTAAATTGTATTTTCATAGTCACGTTGATTACATTTACAATCACGCAATCAGAATGTTAGGAATAATACGGCCAATAACTTATTCTTTTTCCACGCCCGATTCTCTGTACATTGGTGCGATCGAAACTCGAATATGCATCTGTAGCTTGGAACTCGATTACAACTGCAGACTCGGCTAAATTAGAAAATATACAAAGAAAATTTATATCTTTATGTTCATTCAGATTTCTGGCCATTAATTCCGGGTACACTTATGAGAGAAAATGTGAATATTTTAATTGTCAAAATCTATATGCTAGACGCCATGATCTAGATTATCTGTTCTTTTGTAAAGTCCTCAAAGGTGAATATCCTGTGACTCTTTCTTAAACAATATTACCTTACGTATTCCAACAAAAGATATGAGAGCCCACAAACTTTTCTATATTAGAAATTCCAAATTTCTTTCACCAGTCTCCAGATGCATTAAAAATGCCAACATGCATGGCTGCAAATTCGATCCCTTCAATGTATAGACTAAGTTTGCTCTTGGCAACGATTTATCATTTATGTATTCTTTTAGGCATTATACTCAATTATCATTGTCTCATAATATCCATTCATCGTCATTATTGTAATTAATTGTAATTATATTTACGTGTAATAATTATTTTTGTTTTATGTTTTTGTTATATTCTTTGTGCTGAACTGTAATTGGCCACTGGCTGTTGTACAGCACATTAAATATAAATAGATAAATAAAATAAATTTAAATGATTGATTAAATGGCGATCTTACTCATGTTAATTATGTATATATATATATATATATATATATATATATATAAATTTACTACTACTACTATTATTATTACTACTGTATTATCATCATCATCATCATCATCATCACCACTAAGTTTATCCTTGATATACAGTATCATAGGCTATTGTTCCTATTACTATTATTACTACTACCACTACTACTTTATTTGATGTTAATAGCAGTTGTTTGTTTCATTTACAAAAAATTGACTCATCTGTATTGCAGTATCAGTTTTATCACAAGTTCAACTCCATCGTTCTTTGGCTATTGCGCGCGTATATGTATATTCTTTTCAGCACCGGAAGACTTTTCTACAATCAATGTGCCGACGAGAATCGTACTCACTAATCAATAACATTAGTTGTGGAAAACTAATGATAATTTACTATTACCGGTACATATTTTTAACGCTTTGACTTCTGTGGGTTCATCAATACTTCCCATTGTTTACACCAGACATATATTTTATCACAAAAAACATTAAACAAGACTGCATTTCCAAATTGTTTCTCCTTTTTATTATTTATTTATTTATTTATTTATTTATTTATTTATTTATTTATTTTGCTAATAATTATAACATAACATATAATATATACAGAAAAAACTTTAGCTCGCCCCTGAAAGAGTAGAACTCGTGCTCAGGGGCGGATTCCTGAATTGAAATTAATAAGTATACAATGCAATTTGTCTTATGTCTACTATGCAATTATAGTATATAAATTTAAATTTACAATTTTTCAATTTTTATAAAATCCATACCTAACTTTTTTAATTTAATACTAGAACTATTAGAATTGACAAGATTAGGATATTTAAATATAAATTTGTTATATATTCTTGGACCTAAATTACTACTATGATTAAATACTGTAACAGTGTTGCATTTTGGTTCAAACAATCTTAAAGAATTCTTACGTTTTGTTTCATAACTATGAGAATACAATTCAAAATTATTTCGATTTTTATGTATGAATTTATTTAATACAATATAATAAATTTGTCTTACGTTAAGTACATTAAAGTCTAAAAACAAATTTTGAGATGGAAAATCAATAGGTTTATGAAGACATGTTTTAATTATTTTCTTCTGTAATAAATAAAGTGGATTAAAATTGGATTTAAATGAGCTACCGCATCCTATAATTCCATACATAATTACCGATTGAAGTGAAAACTTTATTCAGCCTTCATCACTCATTACGTCTACTCCTTCATTATCTTCACTCTCTGCATCACTTTGAGGCAAATGCCGCTCTATATAAACCTTATTTATTCATCGAGATTGAAGAGTACAGGGGGAAAACCTGATAAGTCACGTTTTACTGTTTTTACAGGAGAACAAGTTAAAAGTTTCAAGACCCATTACAGTCTATTGTCTTCAGGTTATCATTCTTCAAATTTCTCTGAACTAATGAGGTTATTCTGTACGGTTAAACTACACAAGCTATTACATGACATCTAAAAAAGAAAATCGATAATTTTGGACTTATCACGCTTTTCCCTTGTGCTCTTCATATGAAAACAGAGATCTGTTATCAACTTTACCCTAATCTGTTCATATCAGTCACCCAAGGCGTACTGAAATTAATGACGTCACTGTATTAACAGAAAGTATGACCAGATTTCTCGCAAGTCACAGGAACTTTTCACGTTGCAATAGGAAGAGCTTTGCTAAGGAAGGATAGAAACATTCAAAGGCAAACAAGTAACCCACTTCCTTAGGGTGATTTCATGCTTAAATTTTTTTTGCTGTTACATAGCATTGTTAGTATCCTTGACAATGGAACAAATGGGTAAGCGAGTACCATTATCAGCTACTATAATATTGCATGTTTATTTCAGTGACTCCCTTAATAATATGTTATGGTCTTATGTTAAAGGTGGGTTAATCGTTTTGATGTCAGAGATGCAGACGGAAAAATAAGGAAATTTAATCATCCATTTCTTCAAGCCAGTTGCATGTTTGTTGGAGAAATACTATGCCTGGCAGCATACAAATGTATTGAAATGTATTATAATAGAAAAGGTGTAAGTCGATATATGTATTGTATTTTTATAAATCAGGAATTCATTTAAGAGGGAGATAAACATCGGTGGCGTAGCGTCAGTGTAAGCTAAAAAGCTCAGCTTCCCCAGTTAATAATAATTTCATAATAAACCTGCAGTTTATGAACAAAATTATTGATTAATTTTAATAGAATTTATATTTACGCGTTAAATATTGTGATGCGGCAGCTCAGGATGATTTGTGATGCAGCAGTAAACAAGAAGCCTGCACACACCAGCTTCCAAGCAGACTGGTTTCTTTCACTCATTCTTCTGTGTAACCCACCCCGCAGATTTTCCATCCCTTTCTAACTAAACTACCCTGGTCCCAAGGCTCGCAAGAAGCTAACTTTTACAGTGAAAACAATTTAGTTTACGAGTTATCTCTTTCGTGAGTTGTGTTCAGTTGAAGTGTTAGTGTGCACTGTGGCTGATATAATAAGTAATGAGTGAAATAACAGTTCCTGACACCAATTTACTTGAATTTTTTAGGACAGTTCTATTATCAAGACTGACTTACGAAAAAAAGTGTGATTTAGAAAACAAATGACCGACTCCCTTACTGTCACTGAAGGACACAACCAAAACACAGACGCATACTTAAGTAATGACCGTTAATATTGTGATTTCTTCAAGTATGACAGGGAGTGAGCTAATGTTATACTATACGTGTCTATTTGTTAGAGATATGTGTAAACCTTGAAATCATATTTTACTACTGTACGTACTATTTGAAGTCATGCCTCATTGATGTTACTTACGAGGTTCTAACCAATCTTCGGACTGCTGACTTGACATTGACTATTATTTATTTTAACTCGTAAGTAGTGAGGTATTTTTCTAGTCACGTAACTGGTGACGTGGGGATTGCACTTACCCCAACTTAGAAACTTGTATCGTACCACTCAGATAATCAAACTGAATTTTTAATTTATATAATCAAATACTTTTATTAGTTTTAACTAGGTTTTCTTCAAAATTAGGAAAGCAGGCAGCATAATAAGCAATGAAAAAAAAATATATCTCCGCACATCCACCTGGCGCAGGCTTCTTTTCTTACAATGGCTGGGGTACTCACAGCCACCACCTCATCAATTATTGGTTAAGAATATATTTTTGTAATACGTTTTCTCATATGTACATGAAAGACAACTTGAGTTAGCTTCCCCTGTTCAAAATTTCATGCTACGCCACTGATAAACATTAGCAATAATATGTTTACATTTTGTCTCAAGTAAGGAAGGACATTTCACATCGAGAATATTGTAGGACTCACATCCTATGTAATCAATATTAACAGTCCCCACACCCCCATTAGACAAAATGTAAATTGTTATGACCAGGGAACGGATTTATATGGACTAAAAATATATGAAATATGTAAATATATATGTAGTTATTTTTACCAAAATATGGAATTAAATATGGATTTTTACCAAAATATGGAATTAAATATGGACTTAAAATTATAAAAAAATGACTATGTACGTTAAATATTGGTACATTTTAATCAAACTAAACAAAAAATATAATGGACGTACCTTATCTTCCAATGTAGTTTCAACAAAACACAATTTTTATTGTCTGTTACCATAACAATAGGTTACAAACATTTCTTTCAAGTGCTGAAAAGTGAATCTTCTTCTATTGTCTCTGAGGATAGATTTATACTGACTAAAAGAGCGTTCGACGTCACAAGAAGTAACTGGTACATAATTCAATTTCACAATGTCTGCTGGGGATAAGTCCAAGTTAATCTTCACTGTTGATTCACCACTCATCACAGCAACAACCTTTTGTAGTTCTTCATATCCAGGGTTTTTTGAAAGTACAGTGTCCACCTTAGCTCTTACTGCATCTGCAACTTTACCTCTACCACGATTCAGTTGTTCCACAGTACTATTTATAATTTCAAAACTTTCAGATAGTGAAAGGTGCCTATTTTGGAGACTTTTGAGCGTTTTTATGATGCATGAAAATGTATGCTGAATGTGAGCTAAGTCATTCTTCACACTTATGTCACAGGTAACTGTTTTCGCAGTATCAATTGAGACTGCATCTTCAGAGTCCAATGCAAGGAGAACATTGTTAATAGAGTCTATATGTTCGGCATAATATTCAACTGCTTCTAGCCATGTACCCCATCTAGTTAAAATTGGCTTTGGTGGCAATGGAATTTCAGGGTACATTTCTTTCAACACGTTAACTCTACTGGGAGCTTTGAGAAATACTTTTTTCACTGATGAAATCAACAAATCTACTTTAGGGAAATTGTCTCTGACCACTTCTGCCACACGATGAAATGCATGCGCCACACAAGTAAAATGAGTCAATTTAGGATATACAACAGATAATGCTTGTCCAGCTTTGACCATATAAGGGGCAGCATCGCTAATAAAGAATAACACATTATCGTACATAATACCCTTTGGCCACAGGATACCCATAGCTTCGTTGAACAGTTTAACTATAGTTTTGTTATTGCACTTTTCTAGAACATCACAATGTAAAAGAATTCGTTCAGAATATTGTTCACTTAACAAACCGATAACTACATTACCAACAAGTCTACCTTCTTTGTCGGGAGTCTCATCAATGGAAACCCAAATTGAACTATCTTTAATTTCATCTCTTATCTTCTGTATTGTCTCATCGTAGATGGATGGAGCATACGTCTTCCTAAGTGTTGACTCATCCGGGATTGTATGTTGAGTATATTTTTCAAGGAATTCCCTGAAGACCTTATTCTTTAGTTTGTAGAGAGGAATATCAGCAGAGATGAGAGAACGGCACAGGTCGATGTTAAACTCAGATCTTACATTCGATGTTGTTGGTTGTGTTAAAAACAATTGTCTCTGCTTGGAATTTAGTTGTTTGTTGGCCTGATGTTTACTAGTTGTAATGTGTTGTTGCACCAGGAACTTTTGTGTAGATGATACTGCACACTGACACAAATTACAAAATAATATTTTATTGTCAGTTGATAAACCATCTTCTTTAAATTCTGAAATGTAACTTGTTAGTTTTGATTTTAAATTGACTGAATGACGTACTTTTGGCATATTTACCGTCTTTATAGTATGATTTACAAAACTGAACCTATGTGTACTCTGACTGGCATTTAACTGTTGAGCTGCACAACTGAAGTCTGTTAAAAATTTTAAATTAAATTAATACAGTTTTGTAACTTACTTTCCCATTGTTGATAGGACTGCTAATTTTCAAATAACTCTGATGTTAAAGGGATTACTGAACATGTGTTTAAATCTCTATTGTTGAAATGTATTTTTAAAAGTTAATGGAATTTTGTTTTGTTTTATTGTTAAACCTAATATAATATGGACTGTTTTATATGAAATATGGAAAATATATGGAAATTAACGAAAATATGTACTAAACTCTAAAATATGGAAAAATATGGAAAATAAAAGTAGGATTTTTCAACCCTACACATTGTGAAACATAAAGATAATGCAAAATATAAATTATATTAGCTTTATAAGTAAATATGTATTTACATATAAATCCTTTCCCTGGTTATGACACTGTAAAAGATCTTCAAGATTTTCGTGGAATAAATGTTTTCAGGATCCTTGGTAAGGTGGGTGCTCCTGTTATGACCATGTTCCTGATATGGCCACCCCCCTATTGTGAGTTAGTTAACCAAAAAATCCGTTAAATTGCAGCAGCATCCAGTGAAAGGACATCCTGTTATGTCACTTGATCGTTTTCCATCCAGTCAGGTTGAGCAATATGGCGTCAGTTGCCTGTTTTGCGGTTTTCATGCGACCTCTTCTTATTTTTCTCTGGTAAGTCTCCTTTGTTTTATGCGTGTTTTTCAAATACTTGTTTCATGAAAACCATTACTCCATTCAGTTTTTAATGTTCTGTTGATTGGTGTTGTCGTTGATGGCGCATCTTTTACGAGTTGTTCATAACCAAACGATTTTCGTGAAAGCTTACCTGCTCCTGATATGGCCATATCAAATGCACCACGGCCATATCAAGTTCATTTCACTTTTATTTTTTCACCTGACAAATTTACATGCCTTATAGCTGGGATTACGCAAAAGTTTTGTATTTTAAGAAAAACAACTTAATTTTTTATGAAAATACCTGTTTTGACTACACTTTTGCATTATGAAAAAGATTAGGCCTATTAAGTGTCATATTTATTCATTTTACACCAAAATTATTTAATTTTAGCACAACTGCACTATCAAATTGAAAACAATAATTGTTTGTAGAACATGGAACGAGGGTGGCCATATCATGTGCTCATGTGCACATGTTCCTGATATGGCCACTAGGTAGACTTTTAGAATTTGGGACTTTTTGGACAATAAAACTACTTTTATGGGGAAAGGAAATTGTTTTAAGAAAGTCCATTAGACTGAGAACGAATGAGAAAAAAGTGGTTTACATTTTTTTTCAAAATGGCGGCTAGAAAAATTCTCAAACCTTAACATGGCCATATCAGAGACACCTACCTTACATAAGTGAATATTGACTTATCTAACGTCTGCATCCCTACAAAGCCTGTAGTGAAAATGTATATTTTCGATAAATACAGTGACTAAGACGAGCAATTTTAATGTTACGTGGAAGTTACTTTTAGTGGGGAATGATTTTCGTCCAATGTCAGTATCACGCCCTGTGTCCAGAGTTGTGTTGAATCCACATCACGAATATCCGAATAAAACTGTGTGTTAAGTCCTGTAGATATTCCACCATTTACAATTTATTTTCTTTAGCTGTTATTTAAAAACACATCTAAATGAAATGCTGTAATTTATGGGGTTACATACACCTTCGAGAGTCAAAAGTATTGGTGATGATGATGGTGATAATATGCACAAAAATCACGTATATTTCTTTTAAAATTTCGAAATCTATTTTTGCAGGATTACATTCAGAACTTTTAGTTTAAATGAATTTGCATTAACCTTAACGAAATAAAGCTTTTGAATGTATTGATGTGTCTTTGTATCTTATATCTTACACCTAGTTGTTACTTCCAGGCTGAGTTTGCAGAGAGCAGTATGCTACTGAAAGGGAATAGAAAATTCAATCGGTTTGTGTTACTACCTCCTGCTGCATGTGACATGATTGCTACATGTATTATGTATATCGGTCTGACTCTTACTCATGCTTCATCATTTCAGATGTTTAGAGGTTAGGTAACAGTATTTGTAATGTAATGTAATCTGTAACGTTAGTAAGTTAACAGTGCTAAAATTGCGACGCTGTTATTCCCGGCGTGACTCCTCCTCTTTGCTTACGTCTTAGGAAGTGAAGGCTCTATAAAGTCTAGGTAGATAGTATCGTTCGGCATTTTTGTTCTTTCGTTGCCGAGCTACCATACGAGGAATCTATTTGGCACACCGTTAAACATTATCATGTCGTAGCTCCTATGATAATACCGGTAAGTCAAATGCACTGTAATTCAGCAAATAATTGAGCGGCAAAAAAGTCTTCGTGTGCTTTCTGCGAACGCCAACGAAAGAGCCAAAATGGCGGGCGATTATATTAAGTATTTATCGAGCCTTAAGAAATGAATAACGTCTTCACCAGCGAATCACAAGACGCACACGTTTAAATGTAGCCGACCTGCAACGCGATTGGCTGCCGGAAATTAGAGCGACGAGATTATAGACAGGAATCTGTTACTGAGAAATAGACAGTGGGGGATCTTAAAATGTTGCCTCTCTCTTTCACCCAAAAATCTGTGCATATCAATATTAATTTTATGCGCTTTCCATTAAAATCATTATGAATTTTCTTTATCATTACTTTAAAAATACCGATTAAAAAAGGAATATGAAGAGTTCGCGGGAAAAACGATGAATGATCTAATTGAGTCTATAACTGCAAGATGTAGTGCTGTTTCTATAGAAACTAAAGGAAAGGATTACTGTATTCGTGGTGATAATTCTCCTTTTTTTACCATTTTTCATAAGAACAACATTAAATTTCGCAGTGATCCATTGAATTAGATAATGACATCAACCTTAAGAAAACTGTGACATTCATCGCTTTTGTTATGTTATGTTTTATTTAACGACGCTCGCAACTGCAGAGGTTGTATCAGCGTCGCCGGATGTGCCGGAATTTTGTCCCGCAGGATTTTTTTTACATGCCAGTAAATCTACTGACATGAGCCTGTCGCATTTAAGCACACTTAAATGCCATCGACCTGGCCCGGGATCGAACCCGCAACCTTGGGCATAGAAGGCCAGCGCTATACCAATTCGCCAACCAGGTCGACTTCATCGTTTTTCCCGCGAACTCTTCATATGATATGATTTACTATCCACAACTCTCTTGATCCTGCTGGCCCTTCACATTCCTGTATACGGCCCAACATTCCTCTTCTCTACATTACTTTAAGATTTTTACACGTTATGTGACTCATTTCGTCCTTCACTATTATTACTCTTTACCCTTATCACTCTCTCTTTCGTACGGTACTACTCCCCTCTCATCATCAACTCTTCTATTTCCTTTGAACCAAATACCTCACTACTAATAATCTACTCCCTTTAGATTTACTACATCTACTCCTATCTTCATCTCCTATCTATTTCTTTTTACATTTAATTCTTTCTATTTTTTCTTTTTCACTCATATACAGGCATAACCAAACCACACAACAATTCAACCTACGCAGAACACATCACAAATTCCAATCACAACTACAGCAACATAGAAACTGACATGAAAATACTACACATCCAGCCAAAAAAACACGAACTTGACAGTCTAGATACATACTTGGGCATCGTGCCTCACTTGAGAATTTGTGCCTCACTGACCTTCACAGAGCTTATCGCTCTGAGTGACATCAACTTCACAGTCCCCTCTTTGGCGTGGGCAGGTTCTAAATCAGTTTCATAAGCAATATCTGTGGTGGCATAATGGCATTATCAAAGCAGTGTAGAAAACGATTATTTCATGAGAAATGGGAGCAAGAGTTTTTTTTGCTGTTTAGAAGGGGAGAACATACGATGCATGTTATGCTCGAAAATCCTATTAGGCATTAATAAATTTAATATACAACGACATTACTCCTTATGTCATAAAGAATATGCTGAATTAGAAGGTAAGACAAATTAAATGTTATTTTTTCGTACTATTCCGAAGAAAATTTACGATCTTAACATTTGCATAATATACTAAATACGACATTATACCTTAAACACGCTGCATTAAAAGGTACGAGGAATTAAATGTTGTTTGTACGTATTATTTCCAAAAGAAATTTATTTAAAAAATATAAAATGTGCGTAGAAAACGAAATATGATTTTCTGAAATCATTTTAGGTCGAGAACGTTCAAATCTATTAAGTAATCTTGATAAACGCCAGAATATTCAAGAAAATAAACGTAGACAACGTGATGGAATATTATTGGCTAGTTACGCAACTTCTCGCCTGTGATTTAAATCAATGCAGCGACGGAGAAACAGTAAAGAGGTTTATGATCAGGGGCGGCTTTCGAAGGGGGGCTCTTGTCTCGTTTTATGTTATGAAATATATTTATTATACAGTTTCTATTTAGCGGCTCGAATTTTTTTAAATTTTGCTCTCATTGACATGCACGCAATCGTTAGTGAAGTCGCTTCCTCCCCTGGTGCTGCCAGAGCGAAGCCAGAAACAAGGACTATGAGTGAAGCCACTTCCTCCCCCGGAGCTGCCAGTCTCGTTTCGGATGCTTTGCGCGTTAGTTTTACCCCTCCCCCTGCTGCCACTGGCCATGAATCCAGAGTTTCCAGGCGCTGCAAAATTTACAGCAGCTCGTCAGTAGCGCTCAGTTTTAAATGCATTTTCTTTAATGTTGTGAGTATAACAAGTGTAACAATGCTTAATTCTGTACAATATTTACAGTCTATTCAGTTCAGTACCTTAACAATTCAGGAGAAATGTGAAATTAAGTGCCCATCAGTTGAATCTCATAATGAAAAAAGCCGCTAAACAAAATACAAAGGCTCGCATATTTTTTGCTAATTTATCCAGTATCCCTGCTTTCTTCTCTCGATCTCCACACAGTCTGTATTAGATTAATGTGTTTCAAAGACAATTCCATCAGCTGGGGCAGCAAGATGGATTTAAAATAAGAACAGTAAATGTTGTTCATGAGAAGAAGAAGCCATTGCTAGAATGTTTTCAAACCATAATGGAATCTAAAACATCTAACATCACAGTAAATGAGGCAAGCGCCCTGGTGCGTACTCTTGAATATTCTGAATTCAATTTCTGGCTCAGTTTTTTTCATTTATTGATGTATCATGTAGATATATTATACAACCAACTACAACATCGCCAGTTAGATATTTCTAAGGTTCAAATCTGCATATAAAAAATTAAATTATGGTTTATTTAACGACACTCGCAACAGCAGGGGTTATATCAGCGTCGCCCGGAATTTTGTCCGCAGGATTCTTTTAAATGCCAGTAAATCTACTGACATGAGCCTGTCTCATTTAAACACAATTTACAAGATAAGGCGCATGGAACTAATCTTTAAATAAAGTAAGTTGCTTGGTTTATTTTTGTATGCAGCCGCCCTTAATTCAATACCCACGAGCCGCCACTGTTTATGATTAAAGCTGCCGAATTAATTTGCCAAATTGAATAAAAGTTTTCGAGAGTCTCACGTTAACCAAGCGCTTTCCTAAAGTCTGTGTGATGTATCTTGTCTCACTGTGAAAAGAGAGAGAAAGGAGATATGTCTTACTTCGTCTGTATTGTTATGGCAATGGGGCAGTGGAACGATGCCGTCCATCCATCCAGTGGCGGAAGGGACCAGTTGATACATTCTGTAGCGCAAAATAAAATAACAAAATATCTCTCTTCGTACTGTGTAGTTCCGTCACTGAGTTCCGGCAGCCTGTACAATAACAAGGTTTTGAAAGGAATCCTGAAAATTTACAACCCTCCTATAATCTCCACCCTCATTTGAAGGGACTTGGTTTTATTGCTACTGAGACAAGATAAACCTTACCAGGTATAATAATTCGACACTGACCGCCTTAGCGAGTACGATAAGGTGACGCAGGTCACAGCAGTTTATATTTCCCATCCTACTCTGCAGTCTCCTCTCCTAGTAAACAAACTATTTCAAATCGAGTGCCTCACGTAACCGAAAATTGTGCCCATGTATGGTCTAGAATAATATGAAATTTACAAACATAAAAAAACACACCCACAACACATCCTGAACACTCAACTGAATTTCAAAACACACACCCTTTTTGACACAATCATGAACACACCCCAGCACAACAGGAAACCAGAAGATAGCGCGGGATCTCAGTAGACTTCAAACAATGACGGATACCACGTTGAAACTAGTCAGCCAGGTGATTTTTATAATATTAACACAGTAAAGAAGTTATAACGTTAATCAGTGTTATAATATCTCTTAAAATCATTCAATTTCAATATTCTTTTGCAGGAGCAGTCATTGTGTTCGTGGGTCTTTTCTCAGTGATATTTTTAAAGCGTAAGTGAAGGTACGAGAATGGATAGGTATATGTGTAGTGATTGTTGGTCTTGTTATTGTTGGCTTATCTGATCAATTTGCACCGGACGAAACTGAGGAACACATTAAATCCAATTCTACCAGAAATAAATCAAAATCTAATAAATTGGAGGAGAAGACTGCAAAACAGAATAAAATGCGAGCTATTTTAGGTATGTAACACTTGCAAGTATTAAAAGAAATACGATGTCTTGATACCCAACAAATAATAACATTAATGTTTACTTCACAGTAAATTAAAATGTAAGTAGGCCTACAGAGGTGAAATAGGTTCAGTGACGAAGTCAGAGTGCTGTCTGAGCTGGAAACATTCCATTTTTATCATATACTTACTGTATCGTATTTCTTGTTTTATAATAGTACATTATGCAACGAGCCTATAATGGTAGTAATTAAGACGCGAGTATTTTTATGAAACGAGCGCAAGCGAGTTTCATAATTTCCATACGAGCGTCTTAATTACCATTATAGGCAAGTTTCTTACGACTTTTTATGCTCGACTATATTTCTAACTTGAAATTATTCATAAGTATTCATGTTATTCTTATCTGACTGAGGAGCGGAACTGACCTTGTGCAATATCTCGTAAATTGTGAGATGTGCGCAGACGCGAAAGCATTGATTTTTTCCGAGAAACAAATGTCGACATTGACCTTGATATAATCTAGAGAGTAAAATAAACATTAATCTTGATATAACCTTGAAATTGAATTAGACATTGAAAAACGAGATGACAAATTGAATTTATTTGAATATTATTTACAATTAACGCTAATTATTATAGTAACAGAACTGACTTTATTTCAAATATAGGTGATTTATTGATTTATTGTTGTATTTCGATTGCATATCCGAGAATAATCGATACTTGCGCTTTCATATTGCTACAATGGTATTTTCTGATTGGTGGAACACCTGAACTTTAATGAATAGGTGTACTTTAATGAGGTCCATTAAAGGGCTGCTACCAGGTGTATAATTACTACATTTCGGCATGGTCGAGCATAAAAGCTGTTAAAATATAGGTATAAAAAGAAATATATGCCACTATTTCATTATAAATCACTAGTAGTGATATCAGTCATTCTCAACCTAAGCAACATGGAATAGACTATAAGTCTGTTGCAAGAAATTGTGTGCCAGTGATGATTTATCTGTTTCCACACTACTCTCACTTCCCACTCCACACAAATGTTGAAGCTTTGAAATTGCGGCTAAATTGTTTTGAGAATACTTCCAATATATTTTGTCCCAGAAGTTCGCAGACTGAATATTTTACTATGTGATTATATTATTAATTCTTGATCCAACATAATTCTCTGTTGTAGTTACAATTTATTAATAACAGAGAAAAATTCGCTCTGACGCCGGTAATCGAACCCAGGACCCCCAGTTCTACGCACTGGGTGCTCTAGCACTGAGTTATGCCGAGACTCAATCCACTGCACCGGATCGAACTATTCTCCTTTAGTTCTTTTCCCTTTTGAACTATTCCATTTTCGACATACACAGTGGGGTTAGTTGGGGACGCTCGGGTTTTCGTTCGAAGCCGGCCCGGCTATCAATGCGTTGGTTACCGCGACGAACACGCGCGCGTCTCCGGCGCTTTTAGGCCTACAATCCTATTGTTACAATGCTTAAAAGTTACAGTATTTACCAGTGGGGGCTGATTGACTGAGGCAAGTGAGGCCGGGCCTCAGTCACTTGGCTTAACTGAAATCAAATTTTGTGTTTTTATATAACGTATTAGTTATTGTAATGAAGCATCGCTGTAGAAGCATTTTAAAACTTTGTGGTGTATATAGACCTGTTTTGCAATAAAATTTACTCCTGAGGCCAGAATCGCTCGTGCCGGGTCTGGTTGTGATGTATATAGACCTGTTTTGCAGTAAAATTTGTTCCTGAGGCCAGAATCGCTCGTGCCGGGTCTGTCTTCTGAATTTCCTGTATTTTCGCGGGGTTTGAGCTTGCGCTTAAAACGTTGTAGCCGAGGCACAATTCGTCTGGCCTCGTGGCCTGGTCAGGTTTCACTCCTCCCATCCATGGGCCGGCCTCAAGGGTAGAGTGGGGTGGGAATAGCAATGGTGACTTGTCTTCCTAAATAGGTCATAAATAACACAAATTCCCGCTCTTTGGCAGGCAGAGACCCACACTATTCCCTCCCCTTATGTCTCAGTTTATGACTTAAGCGAGGGTGTTGTACTATTGTAATTCGTAGTACAGTAGTGAATCTGGGCCAATGTTGTTATGTATTTCGGGAAAATATAAACAGAAACAAATGCGAGAAATAATGCTGGTGTAGTTAATTCATTGTTAAAGTGTCCTTTTTTGAAGAAGAAATAATATTGAAAGAAAGGAAGTTTTAAATAAAGAGAGAGTCTACCGAGATACCTGCGACATCGCTGACAATTTTTCTGACAGATAATCTTAAAACGCGAGTTTCTATTGCATCCTGGTATGGGCAACATAAATGGTTAAGTGGTAATGTGGTGTAAAATAAACTTCTCTGTTGGCCTTGTTCGTTGCTGTCAAGGGAAAAAATAAAAAGAACAGAAAGGAGGGGATTTTCAACACATAATGTGGGTTGCTTCATCACACTGAAACAATCACTGAAACTCACAGTATAACAGCTTATTTGGTGAGTGACATTATTTTTCATCAATAGTAGGCTAATAATAATAGACTAATAATAATAATAATACTAATAATAACAGAGTAATCATGATATTAATAATATAACAATAATTAATATCATAAATAAACATTTCCTATCGGAGGCACTTAAACTAGTTGCATCTGGCCTCACCGAGGATTTCGATCACCGGCCGCTACTGGTATTTACTAAGCTCAAATTCGTTGCTCAAAATATTCTCCATTTACTGCAACACACATTTGAAATTTTTTTTATGAAATTTGCAGTCACTCTCGCAAGTCCTTCAGCACTGATAGAATTCATCGCATCTCTTACGTTCGGTTTAAGTTCGTTTAAGGACTGTTGGTTTCTTGCATTCTGTACAGTGGCGGCCGCTCTTTATGTGCTGCAGTGCTGCACTATAGCACATAGGTGGCGCTATGGTATGATACCTTGTCAGTTAGTCTCTCGACCCAGTTAAGTGCATGCACTGTAAGCAGAACTACGGTCTTTGTTGTGACGGTGATTTGAATGCGCACGTCGGAACTCGAGATGTCACAGTTTGAGCAACGGGCAAACATCAAGTTCTGCCAGAAATTAGGCAAAACTGCTGCCGAAACGTTTCAAATGTTGCAACATTCAGAACTTAATGACTGTACCACGTATTTTCTTTCTTTCATTCGTGTTACGCGTTCCAATGCACGCAGAATCGGGAACTGCTATTGTCTATAGCTTGTGCGACGTCTGCAAGTCCCAGTCGGTAATGTGTGCTGACTTCCTTATCGCAGTGAACTGCAGAGAAATGCAGCGAACCTTGCACATGCGCAGAGAGCTTACATTCGCTTTTTATATGACGTAATCTATGGTTTCCCATTATACGAGCTTAAACAGTGTGAGCTACAAGCAAACGCAGCGAATTGAAATGACTCGTTCTAATTGGCGTTTTATAAAATCTACAACCAATCATGAGTGAGTGACTTTTTGTATAGATGGTTTGCAGTCTACAAAGAACGCGGACGTCACGACATCTCTGAGAAGCAGTCGTGTACTATTTGTGAGTTCGTGTCTATTTTACAAGTCTTGATCACAGAATGTAGGGACGACTATTTTATTCTTATGCTAATTATTAAACTTTCCTGTAAAACTGAAACGTATTGTTTATAACATTTAATATTAGCTTATTTATATGTACTATATTTAATACAATTTACTCCTATTCTACTCCTTCAACCTTCCGACAGATGGCTTGAATGAACCGGAATGCTATTCGAATTTAAAATTTTGATTGCTGGTTGCTGACATGGAGGGGTTGAACTCCAAAGTAACTGGCAGCAGTGCTTCCAACTGGACGGACATTTCGTCAGTTCCGTCAAAACTGACGAAATTTCAATGTAGCGGACGGGAAAAGAATGGCTTTGACGGGTGACGGATTTTCTGGCGGAAATTACGATTTACATCGCCTTTTGACTTTTTTAACTGTTGTCATTTTTAATTGTTTAATTTTTTTAGAGAACGTAGACCAACCCAGCACATCAACTGTAGAACTAGAGGCAGGTGATGTGGATGAATTATTATTATTATTATTATTATTATTATTATTATTATTATTATTATTATTATTATTATTATTTTAATCAAGATTGGTAAGAAAGTGGCGCTAATATTTGTTTTCATTTTTATATAGATATATTAAGTAGGTCTTATTTCTTTTTAATTTTAACGGATTCTGACGAATTTCCAGATGTTAGACTGACAGGAATACAATTTATACTGACATATTCTGCAGCATGAGCTTCATACTGCTCCACAAGTGAGTAGATAAACCAAATTTTAACGAATTTTTTAAGTAAATTTCCCATATTGTAGCACACTCTCATGTTCAGCCACGAGCCGCCACTGATTCTGTAGGGTCTTAATTTAAGTAATTTTGTCGCTATATGAGTAAAATTTTTACTTATTCCAATTTCCTGCGCCGCATCTGAGAGATTTTTGAGGAATGTGTTCTAATCTTTCACCAATCTCGTCTAATTTCTCTTCCGACAGAACACGGTGTTCTCTTTTTCGATTTTTCTTCGTTTACCGAACCTGTCCGCATGAACTTCTTACAAAGTCTTCTTATTGTACTGGCAGCTGAAACAGGTCTCTTTGGAAGCTTTTCCCGAAATTTGCGTCTTGTCGCCGCACAAGATTTTCGTTTCCGTATGTAGGAGTATGTATTGTATAGATAAGTACGTTCACGTAATGAATAAGTCATTACAACAATTGCCTACACGGAACACTTTAAACTTAAGGGAAGAGGGTGGTATTTTTTGGTGAAAAATTAGTAAATTTTCGGAAAATAAGATTTTTTCCTTAAAATACTCTGTGATATGTGTGGAATATATTGTATGATATTTTGTGGGTATTTGTGCCCTTATCGGATGTTGAAACGCCATTTTTAAACTTCTTGCTCTCTGGATTTTTAAATCACACCGCCCTTTGTTTGTTGTTTCCGGAACTTCATTTTTTTTCAAAACCAAATTTTTCTTTAAAATACTCTGTGATGCATGTGGAATACGTACATTGTATAACATTTTGTGGAGATCTGTGCTGTTATTGGATGTTGAGACGCCATTTTTAAAGTTCCTGCGCTCTGGATTGTTAAATCACACTCCCTTTGATTGCTGTTTCTGGAACTTTATTTTTTTGCTACATTGCCAGACAAAAAATCGATATAATTTTTGAAGTATTAAATATATATGTATGAAATTTAGAATACACATTCTCTAGACTACTAGGAAACTTTTCTCTGTAACAGAATTTCCCTAATTGATTTAATTTTAAAAATAAGTCTGTCTGTTTGCAAGAAAGAAAATAAAATAAAATGTTATTAAATTTTAATTGTTTATTTTACAAATGTAGGGATTAATATCAAAATTCTATTATAGACAGTTTGTAGAACATGCTTTTACAAATAAATTGTAACAAAGTGTTTGAATTTATCTTTAAAAATTGCTTAGATATATCGAGTTTAGTAAAATCCTGCACTGGGTACATTTTTGTTTTCAAATCTGGCTCCCAAAAATTTTTTTCAAAATATTTATATTTGGTTGAGTTGCTATAGCCATGAGCTCTCTACATACAAAAAATTAATATTTTACACCAAATAGGAAAAAAGTTTTAAAAAATACCATCCTCTCCCCTTAACTTAAACTTTTAAGATTACAACTTTAACGGCCAACTTACTCCTCTCAACACAACTAAAGCGAAACTGCAGTATCACTCATTGCTTGGGCGCCGAGAATCCAGACTCACTATTCCCGGTGAGCATGCCATCTCTTGGCGGGGAGTGGCTCCTGCAAATCCGAGCGTCCCCAACTAATCTCACTGTATTATCACAGTCTAGTATATACAGTCACGAAGCTCAATACGTAGTAAATATGCATCCATAGATAGTTGCTCACCACTAGGATCGCTAATATCGCCTCATTATAGACAATGCGAAATAGTATCGGCACAGTCTATTGTTTCTAGCACCCTCACAACTCAAGCTTCGTGACTGTATATAGTAGAGCGACTTGGGTGTCAGGCAACCAACATTTATGTACTGTTAGAAAATATAATTTATATATTAATTTTATATTTCCATTTCCTGCAATGTTCTGCTCACGAGACATAATCATATACTTTGTTCGAGATCGTGCGTATTTGCTTGGTTTCCACACAAAACCAATCCGCGGAAAGACTAAAATTTCACATTCAGTATTCCCAACCTAACACACATAACAATTTCCCTCTTCTTACCGCTTAAGTGACATATTGATTTTACTGCTTTAGGCTTTTAACATATTAATTTTAGAGACGTTCAATATAGTAATAATTATAAATTGGAAACTTACCACTGCAATTTCACCTAAATTGCACTGTTAATTATTGATTTTAAATATTTGCAAAAATTAAGTAAACTCTACAACTCCACTAAAGTTACTGCATTCGTGATGCAAGTAACATTAAGGAAGCCGTGAAAAAATCAACAAGATTCCAGACTCCATCATAGACTGGGGGGAAAAAAAAAGACAGACGTATATCACGGCCTGCTGGAGTATAATAAACACAGAAAACATTTTAAAGCAACAATGTTGAAGATAGATATTTTTGTTTTGCAAATTTGCCGTCATTGAACAGAAACCAAGATGGAGATTTCATTGCAATTCATTAGAAATTTCTCTTTCAGGTATGTAATAAACGATCTTCGCACAAAATAATGTACGATACACGAGCGGTATGTTTTCTTTCAATTCTCGGAAATTAAAAAAGCTCAACTACGTTTCGCTTTTTCAAACTTTTCCTCGAACATGAAAACTTCAACATACCGCTCTTGTAACGCATATTTCGGGATTTACTTCCAAACCTATCTCTTTACTTGCTTCAAGTAAAATTCCCGTGTTTTCCCTAATATGTTGTGGATTTTCTCCTAACATATTCACGTCATCCGCATAGACAAGTAGCTGACGTAACCCGTTCAATTCCAAACCCTCTCTGTTATCCTGAACTTTCCTAATGGCATATTCTACATCGTTCATTATTAAATCCTTCACCAAGTCACGTCCTTCTTATAGAGCTCTGCTTCAGAGACTGGGACATACCCAAAACTGTTCGTGCCGTGGTTCACTATGCATTTCACTTTCAACTGTTATTACAGCTGCTGCGGAAACAAGCAAATCATCGTTGGTGTACAATTTGGGACTGAATGCCATTTCCGTGGACGGTTTGAATTTTTGACAGAAATAACTGGCTTGTCTTGGCAACTGGCATAAAGCGGCATAATGTGGATGTGGCTATAGAAAATAATACAATTCTTTACATTTAGGTGATGGTTTAATTGTTGGGGCCCAGATCATTGTTGCAACACAGATGGTTCTGGAAGAGAAATATGTTTCTAAACTAGACATACCAGCTCTGCAAGCTGTAGGTTATGAAGGTGAGAACTGTGAATTTAAATTCTGAGATAACCACATCATTTTCTTTTACACGTGTGTGTGCGTGTGTTTGTGTGTGTGTGTGTGCGTGCGTGCGCGCGAGATTCGGTGTCCGCAAAATTACCCAGCCAGCTATTTCTCATCCCACCAAATTTCTGAATAGATGTCTGTACAGGCCGTCTCTCGATTGAAATTGGAAATTTGTCTAGAATTAAATGTTTCGTGAAAACGCAGAGAATTCTAACGAACAAAACAGAAATTTCAAATAATAATAATAATAATAATAATAATAATAATAATAATAATAATAATAATAATCATCATCCTTAACTCGACAACCCATCATGGGTCCTGGCTGTCCATAGGAGTTTCCGCCATTCATCCCTATTTCTAGCAACACTTATCCAGTTTTTAACTCCAATAGTTCCGACATCGTCCCTGATGCCATCCTCCCATCTGACCTTTGGTCTTCCTCTTCGTCTACTTCCCCCTGGTTCATATCGGAGGACTCTGATGGCTGGTCTAATCTCATTATATGACCAGCCCATCTCAGGCGTCCCATTTTTATAAAAGATTTTATATTGGGTTCACTGAATAGTTCATATAATTCATGATTATACCGGGCTCTCCATTCGTTATCTACATTGACTGGCCCAAAGATCGACCTTAAAACCTTCCGTTCAAAAATGTTTAATCTATGTATACCGGTATCCTCTTTTGTCATTGTCCAGACTTCTGAGGAATAATAATAATAATAATAATAATAATAATAATAATAATGGTAGTCCTTTGAAGATCTTAGCTTTAACGGGAGCTAAAAGGAAAACAATATTTCAGTTTAGATGTAGATTTTTAGGGATTTATTTCATGATCTTAAGTATGTGTGTGTGTGTGTGTTTATGTGTATGTGCTGTAAATCTGCCGATTTTACGTGACTCTATTAAAATGTAAACATTTCATTTTAACTGGTTTGAAGTAGCCTACCTGAAATACATACTTGATCATGGCCATGGTGTGAATATGACGTGTTTAAATTGATTTGTGTATTGCATGAGATTTTATAGACTTTTGAGTCCACACCTGTGGAGTAACGGTTAGCGCGTCTGGCCGCGAAACCAGGTGGCCCGGGTTCGAATCCCAGTCGGGGCAAGTTACCTGGTTGAGGGTTTTTCCAGGGTTTTCCCTCAACCCAATGCTGGGTAACTTTCGGTGCTGGACCCTGGACTCATTTCACCGGCATTATCACTTTCATCTCATTCAGACGCTAAATGATCTAAGATGTTGATACAGCGTCGTAAAATAACCTACTTAAAGAAATAGACTAATGAAGTTCAATTTGCAACACAATACTGACACGTGTTTATCGAATTTACGCCTTCCTCCAAAGCTGTAATGCAATTATGTCGAAATATCCTACGAGAAGGGACTTACCAAGGTTTACATACTAAAATAGTTACATTTACATTAATTTATTACTTAAAACAGTACAGACTTAAGGCACAGAGATCAATCCCAGCCTCCAATCAGTTTGAGTCTTAATACACTCTTGCATATACTGTCACTAAAGGGTGATTTAAATGGTGCTGATTTTATTAGCTTTGAACAAGCATCTTTAGTTGCTAGTCAATTGTCTTTTTTGCTTCCTTCCCAGCTTTTGTAATCTGTACTGCCTACATCCTCCTCTACATTTCAGAAATGCTAGCACATAAACAAAGCGTTTCTGCACATGGGTTTATTAGCAAAGTATGATCACATTGTACACATCTATCTACATCGAGCCTTGTAACATATATTTTTTACATCCTGTATATACTTCTGCTTTGCAAGATCTCCTACTCGAGGACAAAATTAACTTTCCAATTTTGTAAGCTTAAACATAATAATGTAGTTAAACTAAATCACCATTTTTGTAGATTCGAGATATCATTTCTTAGCCATTGAAATTATTGCTTTACTTAGTACATGAATGCAGTCTTCGTAAAATACATTTAATATTGAAGTTTCATGAAATTATCTGTAGTAATGTCACGAGAGGTCTGAGATTTATTAGGACTATTTCGTGAATAAAATAAAAATATAAATAATATATTCCTAAAATTCGATGACAAAATGTTAATAATTGTATATTTACGAATACTTAACCTATTCAGACATTGTGAAGTTGAAATAGATGAATATCGATTATTGAAATAAAGAAATTCGATGTTGTTATTCAGTAATGCCAATTGTTTTATTTCATTCACAAAATATAAATTTTATAAGCCACAATTATAGGTTAAGTTACCTGTGTGAGCAGGACCAATGTCAGCTGTGCCTTATTTCGACCATTACTCGTGCTACAGGAAAGCATTTTTTATAGCTCGACAAACGCATTCTCGCTGTAGTGTGTAATGTAACTAAAGCTTCATCTACGCAGTTCAATATTCCAGTCGCGTATGCGTGCAATCTGGGAAGAATATTGAAAGAGCCAAGTTTAAAAGGTACGTTCAATTAAGATCATGAAGATTTTGTGTCTACATGGTGCTCAGTTTTGAACGTCGTCTTCACTGCGTAAATATATTAATTAATATTAAATATCAATCTTGCATTCATTGCTTTAAAGTTGAAAGAAAAGTTTAACCGTGTATTTGCATCTTAATGTATTCATGATCATCAATTTACGGGGAAACAGTTGGCGACAACGACTAAACAAAAGAACGACCATGCGATAAATTGATAGCGATAAATCTAGGTGCAAAAATTATCGCGATGTCTGACTGTGATTGGTTGGAATTCAAAATTTCATTACACTTCATTGGTCGAAAATGGAATGACGTCATATAAACGAAATTATAGTCAATAATATTAAATTTAAGTCAGATTTTAAAAATGATTCACCATTCTTGTTGCTGTTCTAAATTTGTTTGAAAATATTGTTATACAGTAAATAAAAATATATTTATTAAAATTCTGTAACTAGGTATTTAATAGAAACAACCTACGCTTGTTTATTTTCAGGTGTGTTTGGATTCATTCTTTTGGGCTTATTCCTTATACCAGCCAATTTTATCAAAGTGCCAGAACCTTTTAGTCACAATTCTCGAGACACTTTGGAGGATCTGGGAGGTGCATTTACACAGATGGGAAACAATTTCTGGATAATTGTCTCTTTTATAGGTATTTATAGAGATTATTTTGCGTGAGATGTTCTTTCATTTATAAATACAATCATATTTTACGAACCATCCCATTCAGCTCCCGACCAGGAACACGCGCACGAGCCATGCATGTATGGCCTGCGTAGAGCCCATTTTTTGAAGATACAGTAAATTCACGGAAGTACAGATGCCTCAAACTAGCAAGCTGTCTCGTTCGCGCAGGCGCATAGAGCACTTCTCCCCTACCACTGCCCGCCTACTGCTGTGCACTGTGGACTAGAACGGTACAGCTCAGTTCTAACAACAGTTGAGAAGGCTGCATAGGGAGGGAACATCTTGAATACATTGTCAAGAGGTCAACTTTTCAGATAATATGACTATACCTGGGTATCGGAGCCTAGGTGGGCCCCCTCCGTTAGCTCTACTACTTCCCCTCTCCAGGCAGCTTCCTAGTTTGAGGCCTCTGTACCATGCACAAATACTTTCACTATTTTTTAATGATTTTCAGATACTGGTAATGAGAAACAAAATGTATATTTTCAACAAAATTCTGTCATAGCACAGACCACATAAATACTGGGCTAATGTAATTTTTATCTAGAAATCTTATCAAAGACAGATAGCGTCACTGAATGTAGGTAGATCAGAATTATGTAATGATTGTTATTTTCGTAATTCCAAATTATAATTTATTGCTTCCTAGAATAGACCACATAAATACTGAATTAATGTAATTTTTATCTAGAAATATTATTAAAGACATAGAGCATCACTGAATGTAGGTACATCGGAATTATGTAATGATTGTTATCTTCGTAATTCCAAATTAGAATTTATTGCTTCCTGGAATAGACTACATAAATACTGGGCTAATGTAATTTGTATCTAGAAAACTTATAAAAGACAGAGAGCATCACTGAATGTAGGTAGATCGGAATTATGTCATAATTGCTATCTTCGTAATTCCAAATTAGTAATGTTGGTTTTTGATGATAGGATAATTTTTAGAGGGCTATAGCCCACACATTTCCCAGACCTTACCGTGCAGTGGCGATTCCTTCATGAAGGATATAAGGATGATACTACAGTTTAATTTCGTGCCTCTGAGGATAGAAAACATTTTAATTACAGATTTTGATTTTCAATGCGTCCCAACGTAATAATTTCCTTTAAGCTTCCTCTTTCTGTCGCGACTTGTTACAACTGCACAGCTCAGAAATAATTTCCGAGGAACCATCCAAATATCTTACAGCAAACGGTTTTTTCTAGCAGTGAAGTTAGGGAACAGAGGAGAGTGCGGAGGGCGGGCTATGGCTTGAGTTTAACAGCGTTTGAGGATATGACCGCGTATCCTAAAACTACGACCCTTCTTTCTGGATGATGGAGACCCTCTCAGAGACTACAATAAGAATTTTCAAGTACCCTTGTAGCCTTCTTAAATGCAGTTCATTGGTAATTTTAAAAGAATAGAATAAACAAAATAATAACTAATTTAAAATGATATAATATAAAAAATAAAATGAATAAAAAACAAAATTACACGAAAAAAATTAAATAAGCTATAATAAATACAAGAATAAACAGGACTTTCAGATGACAGGACAGCCGAAAGAATATCTGAAGTTGTATTTGATCATTTATAAGAATTTAACTGTAGCAAGAAATTAATTGCGCAAACGTACGACGGAGCATCGGTAAATATCGGACAGTACAATGGCTTAGGAGCCATCTTCGCAACTAAAAAGGGACGGAGAATCGAACTTCACTACAAATAAATTGCCAGGTCCAGAATGGTGAGTCAAAGACTAACATAGGCCTACTTGAATTGATTTTGCATGGTCTATTATTATTACTATTATTATTATTATTATTATTATTGTTATTGTTATTGTTATTATTATTAATACTATTATTACTACTAATATTATATTATTATTATTATTATTATTATTATTATTATTATTATTAATTTCTGTCTTGGTCATCAGTCGTTAATCTCATATCCTGCATACAAAAATATCTAGAATCAATGAAAAAATATCACGAGTCGCCACTGTTACCGTGTGCGTGGGGTACTTAAAAAATAGGATCTACAGAAATAACTTCCACATTATAGACGAATTTGAAGACAAAATAGGAAGACAGACAGAATAATTACGGAAGAAGAACTTTTATGTGTGTATGAAAGTTTCCAGGAATGTGTGAAAGCAAATGGACATGACATACTTAGTGCTTATACAGGGACATCATTTTATTTTTACTAACATTTGTAATATTAACCTGGCTATACCTTCGTATCAATGGTTGAGAATCGGAAACACCGTTTGCTACTCCCTTCCACGACTTGAATTCGATGATACTGGCGTAATATACAAACAAATCACTTTACTAGGTATAGGAGGGAAGAAAAGTAGTTCATCCATTTACGTAAACTAGGAAATATCACGCTTTTGAGTTTAATAATTTTCATCAGGTTTTTGTTTACTCAAAATACAGTACAGTATTAACAATGAGTGTTCTTACCCACGAACTGAACTGTCCATGCGGACGTATTCATTATGAAGTGTATACTACACTGTCTACAGCAGATTAGCGTACAATATATAAAACGAAGTTAAATTGAAAAATAATCATATTATGGATATTTAAACACATTTTTGAAAATGGTGGCCGTTCATTTCGATACAGGCTTCAGTTCTACTGTGCTTATTATCGCACTATAGACTATTGTACCTAACTATCAGTAACTCATGCTGAATTAATTCTGTACCTACTGTATAAAAGAGTACCTTACGTACTGTAAATGCAATCTTCACTTCTGCCCGATCAGTGGTTATGTCGCAGGGTCGTAGAAAGGGAGGAAATCACGTGACAGTTAATTACTTAACGAGGCCCTTTTATTTAAGTTATTCTAAACAGTTGTATGAATATAATATTACGTAGACGTCCAATTCCTAACAGAAATTAATGTTCTCAGAAAAGAGCTAAGACAGCCCAGCCACTACCCTTTACAGAGACGCGAATAGAAGCAGGTGGGGGAAACCGGGATGCGACGTAGGCAAATGGACAGTACTTGTGCGAAAATGATTCAATATTGAAAGCTCTTTCGTCACTGGAAAACGCGAACATATTTTTGGAACGTACTGTTTACTATGACCGTAAGGCTATTATGACTGTAGGCCCCTATATGCGGTTTTGGATCTGAAGGACGGTTGAACTTCATTAATAGAAGGGGTGGGAGTGAAGTATATTCAAAAACTCAGGTACAATAAAAATTGAAGTAAAAATAAAATGATGTCCCTGTACAAATAAGTCGTGGGAAATGGCTTGAAATGAATCAAGGCTCTCTCTGAGAGTTATGTTTCTTATGAACTTTCAGCCAAAAATTAAAAAAGCTGACATTCACTCTAAATGTTTTTTCCAAGCAGAGTCATGCGATATCTCGACAAGCTGATCTTCATCCTTTCCAGTGAGATTGTGAGTCACCATGCCAATAAAGGGAATTTGAATTCACATATAAATTGTTAGAATTAGGAATCGGAAAATAATCTCTGCGTTCATCTTTATTCGTATTATGATGGTGATTATGACAACTATCCATTATAGACAAAACTTAAGAAATGTTTGAGGTTATTATGTTCAAACTTAGAGTCTTACACCACAGTCTAGTATATACAGTCACGAAACTTGAGTTGATGAGTGTACTAGGAACAATAGACTGTGCAGGTACTATTTCGTATTGTCTGTAATGAGGCGATAGTAGCGATCCTAGTGGTTAGCAACTATCTATGGATGCATATTTACTACGTATTGAGCTTCATGACTGTATATACTAGACTGTGCTTACACTATTTATTAATCTTAATAACACACAAAGACTGTTGACAACAATAGGACGAATATATGCGCTTCCGACATTATTGACACATAAAAAATTAAATAGGTTATTATGTTCAAACTTAAAGTCCTACACCACAGTCTAGTACGGTATATACAGTCACGAAGCTTGAGTTGATGAGTGTACTAGGAACAATGGACTGTGCAGGTACTATTTCGTATTGTCTGTAATGAGACGATAGTAACGATCCTTGTGGTTAGCAACTATCTATGGATGCATATTTACTATGTATTGAGCTTCGTGACTATATATACTAGATTGTACTTATACTATTTATTAATCTTAATAACACACGAAGACTGTTGACAACAATAGGACGAATATATGCGCTTCCGACATTATTGACACACAAAAAATTAAATAGAAATCCTTCTGAAGGAAGAAAACATTCCCCTATTTAGAATAATTGCGGAATTCAGAATGAGGTTTGGGGACCCTTTGGGGGTCCGCGGACCCCACTTTGAGAACCACTGATTTAATATACTGTGAACACCGCTTATTTTAATAACGAATAATGGTATCAATCGGTTTATGTTATAATTTCTACGAATTCCCATACAGACTAATAAGAAAACATTAAAATAATTTCGTTTACTGTGATTATAGATTCGGTTAATGTTATCACAATTATCCTTCAAAGATGGAAGACCAGTCAGCATAGGTAGTACTCCTCCCACACTTTCTCTTTTAGACGACGAAAGATGTTTCATCTCTAATGTTAGTGCAGTAATTTAGTTTCTGCCTTTGCATGAGAAGTTCTCAACCGCCAACGAATCCAGAAATGCGGCAAGTATTAGATGTTGTTGTTGTTGTTGCTGTTGTTATTGTTGTTGTTTTATAATGCCAGGCGTTTGACAATAAAGTCATTTGACCTCTTGCACACCAATATTTTTCAAAGATATTGTCATGGTCAGCCACTGAAGCACAGATTGAGGTGTTCCGAATCCATTTCTTGATTTGAGTTGCACAATGGGTGTTAGGGGACTGATATATTCCAATTCTATGCAGGTGTTTGGCCAAACAGTCATGGCCTGTTGCCAATCTAAATGTAACTACAGACGATTTTCGTGGTAAATTAGGAATTAACTGTGGATTATGATGCAGAGAGTTCCATTTTTTCCCTTGAGTTTGTGTTATCAAATTTTGTTTGTTGAAGTCTAAATAGGTAGATGTAATAAATATTTTCACAGAGTAATAGGTAGATTTAGTAACAGGTCTGTAAGTAGCAGTGCTGCCCTTTTTTGCTAAAGCATCCGCATTCTCGTTTCCCAGGATTCCACAATGGGATGGTATCCATTGGAATACAATTCTTTTATTGAGTGATATTAATTGAGAGAGCATTTTAGTTATTTCTGCTGTTTGAGATGAAGGTGTGTGTTTAGAGACTATTGATAGAATAGCTGCTTTTATGAACAAAGCTAAACGCAAGATAAAACAAAACTTTTTTGTATATTAAGTATTTAAATTGTAGCAATTGTATTTAAATAATAGTATATCTATGTGTAAAATTATAAAGTGTTTAATGTAAGGGTTTAAATGATTACATGTATGTACTTTGTCTGTGAACTATAATATAATACATATCATATAACATACCGACCTAAAGAAGAAAAATCGGTGCATTTAAATTCTTTAAAATCAGAAAATGAAAAATAAATAATGAAATATAATTCAAATTACCAAATCAGAGTAGTTTGCTTTATATAGAAATTTAAACAAAACATATAACTACAATTTATTGCATTATACAAAGTCATTACTAGAGCATTATTTGCTATACTATTCTTAAGCAGTAAAAGATCATTAATAATGACAGCTGAGGTGGTTCAATTTAACAGGATATCAAGTACGTGATAATCTAATAAGGAAACTGATAGTGAGCTCATGTCGAAACCTCCCGTCAATTTGTGAAAATTATTAAATCTACACAACAGACATACAAATATATAAAAATATACATCTTGATTACACAAGTTTAACACTTTTATCACTAAAGATTTGGTAAATTTGTTACAGGATTCTTTATTCATAAAAGAATAAAATCAGCAGTAAAAAAAGGTCGAATTTATCAGTGATAGGTTATCGTATTTAGTACTTAAGGGTAATTTAGTTTCTGCTTTCTTTGCATTGAGAAGTTCTCAACCGCCAACGAATGTAGAAATGCAGCAAGCATTACATGTTTTGGGACGTGATATTCAGTACAGGTCAGAGGGCTTTCAAAAGCATGAGTATGAAAGATTCATTAATAAACTCCTGCGGGAAAATAAAAAAAAAAAGCAAACAACAATTAATGATTATTTTAAGTGATTGAAAGAATTGACTATCCGTAATACTGTGTTATAACTTAGTTTACTGCATAAATTAGTTATATTTATGATTGTAGTGTAATTACAGGCTATGTAGTAAATACAGTAACTTTCAATTTGAATTCTTCGGATACTATTATCAATCGGTTAATGTTATCAGATTATCTGTATTCCAGAGTGATCATAATAAGCAGTGTTCACTGTATTCTAAAATTAGTCTTTTTTGTTTAATGGTTTTTACGTAGTCATTGTTGATTTGTTTCAGGTGCTATTATAAGCATAGCGTTTTTCAACTTTGCAGGCATTACTATTACCAAAGAGCTATCAGCTACAACCAGAATGATTCTTGACTCTGCACGAACATTAGTTATTTATCTGACTACACTTGCGCTAAGATGGCAAGCTTTCTTCTGGTTGCAGGTAAATATATTCCCACCGAATTCTTACTGTATTTTCGTAACACAACACTTAGAGAAAACAGATAAAGGTTGAGAGAGAGAATGGCAGAAGTAATATGTTGATGATTTTAAGTTTTGCGCTTTATAATCTCCCCCCCCCCCACCCCAAAATTATGAATCTTATTAGACAACACAAATGAGAGGAATTTGCATGTTGTCAGCAGTGGCGTAGCATGAAATTTTGAACAGGGGAAGCTAACTCAAGTTGTCTTTCATGTACATATGAGAAAACGTATTACAAAAATATAGTCTTAACCCATAATTGATCAGGTGGTGACTGTGAGTACCCCAGCCATTGTAAGAAAAGAAGCCTGCGCCAGAAGGATGTGCGGATATATACAGGGACATCATTTTATTTTTACTTCAATTTTTATTGTACTTGAGTTTTTTAATGTACTTCACTCCCACCCCTTCTACTAATAAAGTTCAACCGTCCTGCACATAGAACCAAGGCCGCATATACAGTCATAGTAGCCTTACGGTCACAGTAAACAGTACGTTCCAAAAATATGTTCACGTTTTCCATTGACGAAAGAGCTTTCAATATTGAATCATTTTCGCACAGGTACTGTCGTCCATTTGCCTACGTCGTATCCCGGTTTCCCCCACCAGCTTTTATTCGCCAGCTAGTGGTTGGGCTGTCTTAGCTCTTTTGTGAGAACACTAATTTCTGTTAGAAATTGGACGTCCACGTAATATTATACAACTATTTAAAATAACTTAAATAAAAGGGCCTCGTTAAGTAATTAACTGTCACGTGATTTCCTCCCTTTCTACGACCCTACGACATAACCACTTGGACGGACAGTAGATAGTATGTCTGAGTAATTTTATCTTTTCGGATATGGCAGAAGTGAAGATTTAATTTACAGTACGTAAGGTACTCTTTTATAGAGTAAGTACAGAATAATTTCAACATGAGTTACTAGTTACGAAGGACGAAACTGGTAATTGGGATTAGGTACAATAGTCTATAGTGCGATAAAATGCACATTAGAACTGAAGCCTGTATCGAAATGAACGGCCACCATTTTCAAAAATGTGTTTAAATATCCATATTACGATTATTTTTCAATTTAACTTCATTCTCTACATTGTACGCTAATGTGCTGTAGACAGTATAATATACACTGCATAATGAATACGTCTGAATGGATAGCTCAGTTCGTGAGTAAAAACAGTCATTGTATTTTGATTAAACAAAAACCTAATGAAAATGATCAAACTCAAAAGCGTGATATTTCCTAGTTTACGTAAATGGATGAACTACTTTTCTTCCCTCCTATAAGTTACCTAGTAAAGTGATTTGTTTGTATTTTACGCCAGTATCATCGAACTCCAGTCGTGGAAGGGGGTAGACAACGCCGTTGATCCAAAGGTATAGCCAGGTTAATATTAAAAATGTTGGTAAAAATAAAATGATATCCCTGTATATAATTTTTTCATAGCTTATTATGCTGCCTGCGTCCCTAATTTTGAAGAAAACCTAGTTAAAGCAAATAAAAGTACTTGATTATATAAATTAAAAATTCAGTTTGATTATCTGAGTGCTACGATACAAGTTTCTAAGCTGGGGTAAGTGCAATCCCCAACTCACCAGTTACGTGACTAGAAAAATATCTCACCACTTACGGGTTAAAATAAATAATAGTCAATGTCAAGTCAGCAGTCCGAAGATTGGTTAGAACCTCGTAAGTAACATCAATAAGGCATGACTTCAAATAGTACGTACAGTAGTAACATATGATTCCACGGTTTACACATATCTCTTAACAAATAGACACGTATAGTATAACATTAGCTCACTCCCTGTCATACTTAGAGGAATCACAATATTAACGGTCATTACGTAAGTATGCGTCTGTGTTTTGGTTGTGTCCTTCAGTGACAGTCAGTGGCGTAGCATGACATTTTGAGCAGGGGACCTTCAATGCTACATCTCTTCCCGCTTAGACCGAGTAAATGACGCTATAGATAAATTGAACGAAGACATTGACTCGATTGTGACATGGACAAAGAAACTCCGTCTTAAAATCAATCCTGGAAAGACACAAGCAATTATATTAGGACACAAACGGCAAACCGACGCTGTAAAACACCTCGACATTTCCCCTGTTAAAGTAAGTACAGTGCATATCCCTTTCAGTTCTTCAGTAAAAAATCTTGGCATTCACATGGATAATAATCTCAACTGGGACATGCAAATCACAGAAACCTGCAGAAAAGTATATTCTATTATCCATGTGCTAAAAAGGATAAATGTTCATCTTCCCTCTTGCTTAAAAAAGTCACTTGTGCAGACACTTGCATTTCCCTATTTCGACTATGCGGACATTTTACTGACTGACCTCTCCAGCGACAACAAAATGAAACTTCAACGTGCTTATAATTTGTGTGTACGTTTTGTAAGCAATGTTCGTAAATATGATCATATTACCCCATCCCTGGAAGCAATAGGTTGGCTTAAACTAGATAAGAAAAGAAATTTACATTCACTTCTCTTTCTCTTCGAAATCTTGAACTCTTCTATTCCTTCGTACCTATCGTCTCGCTTCACTTACCTTTCTTCCCACCATAATCTGAACACACGCTCTCGTCATGAAACAATACTAACAATACCATCCCATCGCACCTCCTCATACTCATCTTCTTTCACAATAGCCCTGCCAAGACTCTGGAATTCGCTACCTGCTAGCATCAGGGACTGTCGAAATAAAATTGAATTCAAACGAAAACTTACTAGGCGCTTGGTCAGTAATTGATTACTTGTAAATAGTTTCTTTAATCTATCACAAAATATTTCAGTATTCAGTAATTTCATCACTATACAATTTTGTTCTTCTAGATTTAATTTGTAATTCAGTAAATATAAAATATTCTTTGTTTCTCTATGATAAATTATCTAGCTTTAATTATTCAGGTAATCTTTTCGTACTTTGATTTTATTGTAATTGTAAATTTAATACTAACTGTAATATTATTTGTAATTGTAATTGTAAATTTAATACTAATTACAATTTTATTGTTGATATTGTAGTTGGAATCTCCTGGTAGAGGGGCAGAGAAGGCCTGACGGCCTTATCTCTACCAGGTTAAATAAATAAATACTACTAATACTACTACTAACTCAAGTTGTCTTTCATGTACGAGGAAACGTATTGCAAAAATACAGTCTTAAAATAAATAGTAGTCGATGTCAAGTCAGCAGTCCGAAGAATGGCTGGAACCTCATAAGCAACACCAATGAGGCATCACCTCAAATGGTAGTAAAATATGATTTCATGGTTTACACATATCTCTAAGAAATAGACACATACAGTACGTATAATTTAACATTAGCTCACTCCCTGTCATATTTAGAAAAACCACACTATTAACGGTCAATAGTTAGAGTGTTAGTAAAATTACATCAATCAACTTTAAAAGCCACCGGCGTAGCTCTGTCGGCTAAGGTGCTTTCCTGCCGATCCGCAGCTGCGTTCGGGTGCGGGTTCGATTCCCGCTTGGTCTGATTATCTGGTTGGGTTTCTTCCGAAGTTTTTCCCAAACGTAAGGCAAATGTCAGGTAATCTATGGCGAATCCTCGGCCTCATCTCGCCAAATACCATCTTGCTATCACCAATCCCATCGACGCTAAATAAGCTCGTAATTGATACAGCGTCGTTAAATAACCAAGTAAAAAAATCAACGTTAAAATCTTTATTAGTAGATTATTTTAGACTACATAAATTGATGTCAGGAACTGTTATTTCAGTCATTATTTATTATATCAGCTACAGTGCACACTAACACTTCAATTGAACACAACTCACGAAAGGGATAACTCGGAAGCTAATTCTTTCCAATGCTGAAGCTAGCTTCTTGAGAGCCTTGCGACCAGTGTACTTTAGTTAGAAAGGGATGGAAAATCTGCGGGGTGAGTTAAACAGAAGAGTGTGTGAAAGAAACCAGTCTGTGGAGTAGATTGGAAGCTGGTGTGTGCAGGCTTCATGTTTACTGCTTCATCACAAATCATTCTGAGCTGTCGCATCACAATATTTAAGGCGTACATATAAATTGTATTAAAATTAATAAATAATTTTGTTCATAAACTGCAGTTTAATATGGAGTTATTAACTGGGGAAGCTGAGCATTTTAGCTTACATTGACGCTACGCCACTGGCGACAGTAAGGGAGTCGGTCATTTGTTTTCTAAATCACACTTTTTTTCGTAAGGCAGTCTTGATAATAGAACTGTCCTAAAAAATTCAAGTAAATCGGTGTCAGGAACTGTTATTTCACTCATTATTTATTATATCAGCCACAATGCACACTAACACTTCAACTGAACACATCTCACGAAAGGGATAACTCGGAAACTAAATTGTTTTCAATATAAAAGCTAGCTTCTTGAGAGCCTTGCGACCAGGGTAGTTTAGTTAGAAAGGGATGGAAAATCTGCGGGATGGGTTACACAGAAGAATGAGTGAAAGAAACCAGTCTGCTTGGAAGCTGGTGTGTGCAGGCTTCTTGTTTACTGCTGCATCACAAATAATCCTGAGCTGCCGCATCACAATATTTAACGCGTAAATATAAATTCTATTAAAATCAATAAATAATTTTGTTCATAAACTGCAGGTTTATTATGAAATTATTATTAACTGGGGAAGCTGAGCTTTTTAGCTTACATTAACGCTACGTCATTGGTTGTCAGATTGAAATACCGTCAAATGAGCAAACTTGGAACAGTGTTTTAACTTGTGTGTATGTATTTATTCACACTGCAATGGGTATATACCCGGTGGCAGTGGTAACTAATTACACTCAATAATGACAATAATAAACTTATTAATTAAAAATACAATTAATGATAATACTAATAATTAATACTAATAATAATAATAATAATAATAATAATAATAATAATAATAATAACAACAACAACAAGGAATATACTAAATTAAATGAAACGATCACTTAAAATAACATTTGAAATATTCTAATTTGTATCTTAAAACTAAGATCGAACTAAAACCCACGAGTATATGTTCATATCTGCACAAGTACCTTTCAACATTACACTCATTTCGCTGTCAACTCACTCACTGCACTGGAACTACGACACATTTCACTGATTCTATCCTGATTTCACTAACACTTCAAAAACATTTCACTGTTCAAATACTTTGCACTGCCACTATAACCTATACAGCTTCACTGACAGGAACACGTTTCACTTACACAGCACACTTCACTGACACGACATACTTCTTCACTGATACAACACACTTCACTGACACAACATAATTCTTCACTGATACAACACTTCAATAACAACATATCATTTACACCCTTTAAGTACTGTGTATAATTACCGTCTATTAGTAAGGTCCTTAAGCCTATTTTTAAATACATTTTTGGTTGTTGGTAAAGCCTTTAGTAAGTCTGCAGGTAAAGCATTCCAGTCCCTGATAGTACGATTGAGAAAAGAAAACTTTCCAGTGTCCGTCCTCTGCCTTCTTTCCCTCAATTTATATGAGTGGTCGTTCCTTGAAGAGTAATTTGGCGGCTGCAACCTATTTTTTATTTCTTTCCAGGCAGGCTCACCTCTGTATGTTTTGAACAGTGCGCATAATCGAATTCGCGTTCTCCTGTCCGTGAGTGTGTCCCATTTTAATGGTGAATTTTTCCGACAACACTTAAGAGCCCGTTTTTGAATCTTTGGAAGATTATCATAGGGTATTTTCGTTTCGTCACATTGGCAGCATAATCTTCACTTGTTAATTTGTTGTGCAGCACATTGGTTCTATTACAGTTTGCTGTTACTGTGACAAAACGAAAATATGCTATGATAATGTCCCAAGTTAAAACATTGTTCCAAGTTTGCCCATTTGACGGTAAATAAAACACAACTACTGTAATGTGATTCAATGTCTGTGTTTTTTCTATGTTGATTTTTGCGATTTTTCGTATCCTTAATCTTTGCTTAAGCAGCAGATAAATAAAGAATAACAAAATATGCGTTTATATGCGCTAAAAAGCTTAAATATGCATTAACCCCTCAAATATACATATATGCATAAAATATTGACGTTTGTTTACAAATAACTTGAAATCATTTATGCAATGGTAGCATATAATTTGCAACTAAGGAATAAAATATGCAAATATGCTAAAATCCGCCCCCTAGTTATAATATAATTAAAGTCGTAATACAGGGACATCATTTTATTTTTACTAACATTTCTAACATTAACCTGGCTATACCTTTGGATCAGCGGTTGAGAAGCGTAAACACCGTTTGCTACTCCCTTCCACGACCAGAGTTCGATGATACTGGCGTAATATACAAAAAAATCACTTTACTAGGTATAGGAGGGAAGAAAAGTAGTTCATCCATTTACGTAAACTAGGAAATATTGCGCTTTTGAGTTTGATCATTTTCATTAGGTTTTTGTTTAATCAAAATACAGTACAGTATTAACAATGGGTGTTTTTACTCACGAACTGAGCTGTCCATTTGGACGTATTCATTATGCAGTGTATATTATACTGTCTACAGCACATTAGCGTACAATGTAGAGAATGAAGTTAAATTGAAAATTAACGAAATATGGATATTTAAACACATTTCTGAAAATGATCGCCGTTCATTTCGATACAGGCTTCATTTCTAATTTATCGCACTATAGACTATTGCACCTACTTCCAATTACCAGTTTCGTCCTTCGTACCAGTAACTCATGTTGAAATAATTCTGTACCTACTCTATAAAAGAGTACCTTACGTACTGTAAATTCAATCTTCACTTCTGCCCGATCCGAAAAGATAAAATTACTCAGACATGCTATCTACTGTCCGTCCAAGTGGTTATGTCGCAGGGTCGTAGAAAGGTGAATAATCACGTGACAATTACTTAACGAGACACTTTTATTTAAGTTATTTTAAACAGTTGTATAATATTACGTAGGCGTCCAATTCCTAACAGAAATTAATGTTCTCAGAAAAGAGCTAAAACAGCCCAGCCTTTACAGAGAGGCGATTAGAAGCGAATGGATGAAACCGGGATGCGACGTAGGCAAACGGACGATAGTACCTGTGCGAAAATATGATTCAATATTGAAAGCTCTTTCGTCACTGGAAAACGCGAACATATTTTTTGAACGTACTGTTTACTATGACTATATGGAGCCTTGGTTCTGTGTGGAGGACGGTTGAACTTTATTAGTAGAAGGGGTGGGAGTGAAGTGCATTAAAAAATTCAGATACATTAAAAATTGAAGTAAAAATAAAATGATGTCCCTGTATATCCACGGGGTAGGACGCTTTGTGCTATATAGATGATTGTCTGCAAAGATCAATATATATATATATATATTGCTTTCATGTCCAACACCGAATTTACAACGAAATCTCTTTATAATTTTATTGTATATTATTTTCGTAATTTTTTGGCACAACATCGTACACTAATAAGACGTATCAGTGTGCAAAATTTGAAGGTCCTACGTAACCTTCAAGTGTTGAACGTTCCCTTGTGAGTTCCAGAACTCCAAATAAATCCAATTTCAATGCTGGTAATGTCCGTTTTCCTTTTCATCACTATATCTCTAGGAAGGAACGTATAAGCAGGATGCTTCCATTAACATTATCTTCTGTTTCTGAATTGTATGTTTACATGTATGCTGCAGGTGCCTGGGTTTATCATCTTACTTATTGGAATGGCGTTATACAATAATTTGTTTGGAAGGCATATTTTTTGTTGGAAAGCAAACGAAAATTCTGATTCTGAAGAAAGAAGACAAGCTACTGTAAACTCGGCTCTTAAAGAATCATCATCCTCTATTAATAAGTCTCAAGAAGGAAGATCTAGCTCATAGAAAAGTACATGAGATCCGATCTGTGACATAATATTTAGAAATAAATAATCATATACCTGTACTGTATATTATTATGTCTCCTACACCAGGGACGGGTGAATGAAGCAGAATAGTTTGCTCTCTCTCTGTCTATGCATTCTGTCTATGTCAAAGCAAGCGCATTTTTCTGACCTTGACGTCGTGCGCGGGCAGCAAGCGCTATGTATGGGAAGAGGAAGGGTTGTGTATATGAATAAGCAACCTGTTGGATTAAGAAAACAGTGGTGCACAAACTTCAAACGGAGCGTGAAATTTTATGTCGTTATTTTTATATGGCTTCTTTCTGTTTAATATTATCTATATTGTCTGTAATGTAAAACAAAAGTACTAACACTGATTTCTTAATATTGCACTTGTGTTTTAAATCTTAATAACATAATAGAGAGTTAAGAAGGAATATTCACTTAAATTCCATAGTAGTAATATTATACTGTATTAAGTGGATGAAACACATCATTCATAAAGAAAGTGATATTCCAAAGAAAGAGACTGAGTATGACATGATAAGTTGGAATTTATATTGATGGTGTCTTTAGCCTTACAAAAGTATATATTATTTCTCCGTTCCATTACTCTTTAATCTTATGATGACGCAGAATATCTGCATGGAAATATCATATGTACTTCGATACAGTAAAATAATATGTATGATATGCGTAAATCACTTCGTGATTTAAGACGGCGCTTATTCCGTCGGATCCCGGCCAACTAGTCACTCATAACGAGTGCACCTCAGCACATGTGTGGACTTCGGTCCTACGTTCATAGACATCTGTGACGTAGTGCAGAGGGCGGCCACTAGAGGGAACCCAAGAGTTGGAGCTTAATCTGAGACGATTCTGTCCGACGCCGGGGTGGTATCCGGTGTGGCTTAGTGGATAAGGCATCAGCACGTAAAGCTGAAAACTCGGGTTCAAATCCCGGCGCCGGAGAGAATTTTTCTCCGTTCCATTACTCTTTCATCTCATTCTTTCATCTTACAAAAGTAATCAATAAACTAATCAAAACAATATTACAGTACAAAGCAAAGTTACCTAGGAACTGTATCTGTTTTAAGTGTAACTAATATTACATATTGAAGATATACCGATAAGCTGTCACAATTTGACTATAATTATATGTATATTTACCGCCTTTGCTTATCATACGTTAATGAGGAAAATATGACTAATTAACTCATTCATTTTGTATGATAAGCAAAGGCGGTAAATATACATATAATTATAGTTAATATTACATAACAAAACTCTTATCGCATTATGCTTTTAAGGTGATATTTGTTAGCAACTTCCTATCATCAGGATATTAAATTATTTTCTCAAAATCTGTTGAAGCTATAGAGCTAACATTTTTACAACACATGGGCATGTATCTTTTGCTTATGATGTAACAGTAGTTGCTTTGTGAATTCATTTCCTTACAAACAATTTCCATGCGAATATTTTCAAAATTTTCAATACACTATCTTCAGTAATACATATACGGTATATTAGATTTACGAAAACATTCTGTAAGGCTACTAAATATATAGGCCTATACCTGAAAATTTCACTTTTCTTTGCGAAAAGTTGAGAAAATATTTATTTTGAATAAAAAATCAAATGTGTAAAAAATGAGCATTAAAATTAAAACTTACATTCTTATAATGCACTTATACTTCTCAGGCAAATCTAAAAATTAACATGGATACAGTTTTAATACGTTCTCTTCCCTTTATCTATTGAATCAGTGCTGGCCATCCCTGAATATAGCTCGACCAAGCGGCATATACCACCTCTTTCGTCTGTCTCTTTCCTTTCCGCTGTAAAGCGCTCAGGCTCGCCTGGGCTCTAAAGCGCGCGCTTGCTCCTGTGGGCATCAATTGACATGCCTGCAGCCTTTTGCTTTGCCAATCACCGATGACATATATACCGGACGTTTCAGATCACCCGTATCAGCATTTTTTCTCGAAAACTATATGATACTGCTTGTTCATAAAATAATTTTGATAACCAAAACCTATATAAAGAATCGATTGGTGGTAGTACCATTTCCCGTAACAAACCAGAAGTAGGGGTACCTGCGGTCAACTTCGAAATTTCAAATGAGAACATGGGTCATTGAAGGTGCCATTGCAAACTACTTTTAAAAAGAATAGTAATATGCGTTACAAGAGCGGTATGTTGAAGTTTTCATGTTCGAGGAAAAGTTTGAAAAAGCGAAACGTAGTTGAGCTGTTTTAATTTCCGAGAATTGAAAGAAAACATACCGCTCGTGTATCGTGCATTATTTTGTGCGAAGATCGTTTATTACATACCTGAAAGAGGAATTTCTAATTAGTTGCAATGAAATCTCCATCTTGGTTTCTGTTCAATGACGGCAAATTTGCAAAACAAAAATATCTATCTTCAACATTGTTGCTTTAAAATGTTTTCTGTGTTTACTATACTCCAGCAGGCCGTGATATACGTCTGTCTTTCCCCCCCCCCCCAGTCTATGATGAGTCTGGAATCTTGTTGATTTTTTCACGGCTTCCTTAATGTTACTTGCATCACGAATGCAGCAAATTTAATGGAGTTTTAGAGTTTACTTAATTTTTGCAAATATTTAAAAACAGTGCAATTCAGGTGAAATTGCAGTGGTAAGTTTCCAATTTATAATTATTACTATATTGAACGTCTCTAAAAAGAATATGTTAAATGCCTAAAGCAGTAAAATCAATATGTCACTTAAGCGGTAAGAAGAGGGAAATTGTTATGTGTGTTAGGTTGGGAATACTGAATGTGGAATTTTAGACTTTCCGCGGATTGGTTTTGTGCGGAAACCAAGCAAATACGCACGATCTCGCACAAACAACTTTTACTTGTTTATTTCGTTCTTTCTTCTGTCCCTTCTTCGTTAATTTTTATTCTTCTGTATATTCTCTTTCATTATCTATTTTTAAATTTTCTTTCCTCTCATTGACTTCCCCGTTTCGTTGCCCACTTATGTCTCTTTCTCTCACTCCATACCCGCCTCTCACCCTCTTTCACTTTACTTCCCCCTCCCTCCACATTTTCTAGTTTATTTACCTGCGCCAGAAAGAGACTTCGTTCCATTTCTCACCTGACGCATGCGACCTTTGTTTTCAACTTACATGTTACGTTCCAGAGAGTAATTACGGATACTTCACAACTACAACAGTTATATGTAATTAGCTAACAAGGGAATAATGTATGTGCGAGGTGGCTTATCTCGTTCGGAAACGAAACTTCTTGGAAAATTCGGCAATTACGTAGCAGTGCGATAAAGTGAAATTGACGTCCAGTGACGTAACAGCCTCTTTTGTAAATGCGTATGAGGCTTGAGGTCAGACGTATCGTGAGTTTGACTTGACCGTATCATCGTTGTCGAATTGGAGCGCCTCTCAGAACTTGAACCTTTACAGGGTGTCCATAAAGTCTTGAATCATAGGAGAATGACTTTTTTTCTGTTGTTCATGGGTTCATAATATCACTGTCGAAAGAGCACCGAGTGGAGATCATTCTTCGTTGTGGACGAGAGGGGTGATCACAGAGGGACGTGCAAGGCTCTCTAAAAGTGATGGCATGGTGTGGTTTATGAGATGATAAGATTGTTGGTCCATTCTTCTTTGACACAACTGTCACTAGAGAACATTATCTCAGAATGTTGGTATCGGCTATCCAGCGTGGTTTATGCAAGATGGGGCCCCACCTCATTATTCAGGTTTCGTTCGGCACTGGCTGGATGAAATGTTTTCCGGACACTGGATTGGAAGAAGGGGTCCTGTGGAATGGGCACTAAGGTCACCAGACCTAAGCCATATGGATTTTGCCATTTGGGGGATTGTGAAAGCTGAGGTGTATGCAGAAAAAATTCGGGATGTGGAACATCTCCGTCAAAGAATTATTGCTGCATGTGCTGCTCTTAACCCAAGTATATTGAAGATAATTCAAAGAAATTGTGTAAAACGTATGAGAACGTGTGTTGAAAGTGGTGGCAGACATGTGGAACACATTCCTTAATGTTAATATGTATGTATGTGTATTATGCCCTATGATTCCAGACTTTATGGACATACTCTATGTATTTGAAATAAACTCACAACATTATTTTGAGAAAAGAATAGGCTACTTGAATAAATCATATGAAATTAAAAAGAAATTACGAACAGGTATAGCGACTTAATTTACGCCTTTGACACTCGTTAGAAGGTTAGGGTTAGGCATATATTATCAGGTTGTTCAAAAGTAAGTTACATTTTGACGTCGTAATAATTTTTTTAAGTATTAACATATAAACAAAACAAGAACACACACTCATAAAGATACGGAATTTATTGGATTGAGTTTAAATGTTGAATACATCCCCCATTTTGTTCAACAAGCAACACTCTTTCTTCTATGTTGTGAATAGGATTTACTCATATATCTGTGGTGTTCGGGTAAAGGGGTATAAGTCATTTTTTGTCCAGGTGGAATTTTGTTCCCCAGATGAACACATAAGTTAAATTATACAAGTGAGTGTGCAAAAATCAAAGAATACAAGCAGTTGATGTGTTTTATTTGTATAGAAAATTATTTGTAATAAGAGTTCCAAGTTTAATTTTCATTTATCTCCGAACTCATTTTTATGACTTATCACCCTTTACCCAAACACCACAGATATATGGTGGAATATCTTCAATTTGTTGTGAAATTACATATTTTAGTTCGTCGGTAGTCGTAGGCTTAGTTAAAAAAACTCGGTCTTTTAAATAACCTCACAACAAAAAATCTGCTGATTGATAGCAGGGAATCGCGCTGGCCAGGTGTTAGGAAAATGTCTGCTTATGCGATCACCAAACGATGTTACTTAATAATCACTTAACTGTGTATAAATATGGGGAGGTAAAGTCAAAACCATTTTAAAACACAGTCAATGATAGTGATTTAAAAATTCAATAAGTAGTAAATTTACTTTTGACACATTATAAACAAAACCTGTTACCATGTCAACCAAAACAAATGAGTGTGATAAATGAACAATTCCCATTGTTCGATACATACAAATGTGTTACCATTTTGTGTATAAGGTAAAGGTTGGTAATATTGTGAAACTAATAATATTATGATTAGGTTTTGTGCAGAAATTTGTCCACGAACAAGGGGTTAGGTACAGCTTACAGCAGTAAAATGTTAGAAATATTCAACATTTTTTTCCTTCATTACTGTACCTTGTACAATCTACTATATAAAAAATATTTTTACGATTCAAAAGGATTATTTACATTTTTTTTTTTTTCAAAATTCAGTTCACTGTGCAATGATGAAGCGTTTTCCACATCATAACTAAAAAACTACCCAACATTCTGTGATGAAATTTTTTGTGTGTATTTATGCATGTCATATCTACAATATGATGCAAGCTCACTTCTCTACCTTTGATATAATGTCTGATAAAAAATAAAATAATTAAAAATGGTCAAATATCAGTATTTTTTATTACACAAAATAAAAAATATTATTTATTAAGGAATGTAGTGAAAGAGCATGATATTGTAAACATGAGTTTCAGCAATAAAATGAAAGAGAGAGAACATGAAAAAGTTAACAAGTTTATGAGTTCTGAGGGAAACACTTCATCACTGCACAGTGAACTGCCACCATTATGATTTAAAAAAAAAAATATATATATATATATAATTTTTTTAATCGTAAATTTTTTTTTTCATATAGCAAAAGGACAGTGTTTTACACATACCAATTTTCATTATTGTACAAGATACAGTAATGGAGGAAAAAAAAATGTTGAATGTTTCCAAAAATTTTACTGCTGTAAGCTGTACCTAACTCCTTAATACGTTGACGCAAAGAACAGATCTTCCTCTCGCCCAGTAAAATTGTAAAAAATTCTCAAAAAGAACTATCATAATATTATTAGTATCACAATTTACCAACCTTTACCCTACGTTGATTTTTTAAAATGTTATATCCATTTCAAAATGTAACTTACTTTTGAATAACCCTGTATATCTTTAGAAAGGCGCTTCAAACATTTGTAACTATAGAAACCCGTATATGATGGCATGACTAATATGAATCCCCCAGGTCCCAGGCTATAATCTTTATCTTGATGTGGTGTTCATTAAATCATTAAGCTTATTTAATTAGCTCTTATGCAGAGTACCCTGCTGTTGTGTTTAGTCAACTGTTCGAAGACAGGTTTGAACCGCACAAGTGACACCAATAAGGCATCACTCATGAGGCAACTAAGCCAGGAGATAATGAGGTAGGTTGACCAGTTACTTTCCCCCGAGTAGCCTGCATTGGAAAAAAATATTTTTTACTTGGTTATTTAGTGACGCTGTATCAACTACTAAGTTATAGGCCTATTTAGCGTCGATACGATTGGTGATAGCGAGATGAGGCCGAGGATTCGCATAGATTATCTGACATTCGCCTTACGGTTGAGGAAAAACTCGGAAAAACCCCAACCAGGTAATCAGCCCAAGCGGGAATCGAACCGTCGCCCGAGAGCAACTCCTGATCGAGAGGGAAGCGCCTTGGCCGACTGAGCTACGTCGGTGGCTCCAAGACCAGAAGAAATAAAATTTATTTTAGTTGTGCTTAAAATAACCTTGTAATCGTAAATGTCCGAAAATTTAATTGCATTCGTGCGCTAAGCGAAGAGTTCCGGGATCGATACCTGGCCTCGGAGCAATTTTTCCCTTGAAATTATTCAAGCCTGCTTCACAGGGAGCTTCTACCTGAAAACCAGATTTGCATAAAATGCAGCATTGTAAAATTCCTTTTCTGAACTAAAAGTTACATTTGTTCTGTTAAAATTTCTGCACATTTAGAGGACAAAACGAAAATTTTTTGAAGCATTTATTATCATAATACACTGCTCTCTTAAACTGACTGAGCATATTAGAAATTAAATCAATGACTTTCCCAGTACACGCTATGAAATTTTTCATATAGCCTAAAACAATTTTTTGTTTTTTAAGGAAGCAAAAACAAGTAAAATTGTATTAAGCTGTTTAGATTGAAATATCTCAAAGAATAACCCTCTGAAATTATATTTATTTTATTTTATTTATTTAATAATACTATATACATAAAAACGTTACATTAAAATACCCCGAAAGGGCAAAGCTCGTGTTCGGGGACAGTTCCGTTACATAGATATACATACTTTGTAGACAAAATACTTAAGAAAAAAGGTCACATAAAGATGATAATGAAATTAGTAAATAATAATACTAGTAATAACTGAGTGAAAAAAGAGACGATGTTGAGATTGGTGGATTAATATTAAATTATTATTAGTAGTATAATTAGTACAGGTCATGTTGATATAGTAACCAAGATAAGATAGAAAAAATATACTTAGGATAGAAATAAACTTGTTTTACAATACATGGTACATACTATAATATAACTACAGGGAAGTCTGTCATATAAATTTTTTAATTCTGGATCTGAAAATTTCATTGCTTAAAGTAGTCAATTCTGGATGAAATTTTATTATCGAATTATCTAGACGTGGACCATAATTTGAAGATCTCCCTCAAAGAAGATTGTATATCATATACTTTTTCATATGATATACAACCTTCTTTGACGGAGGTCTTTATTTGTACTGTGTAATAAAGCAGCAGATGTGAAACACGTAGGTTCAACTAATTTAAGAATTTCATTTCGTCTTGTATTATGATCATGTGGCTGAGCTATAAAATTCATTCTATTTTTATGATAGAATTTCATTAAAGAGTATTTATAAATTTGGTCAATTCTAAAAACATTCAATTCGGAATGGATCAAATTTGTTGGATAATCCAGTCGCCTTTTCAAACAAATTTTGATTATACGTTTTTGCAACATATGGCATTAACTTACGGTTCACTCATATATAGGGGAGAATCGGGTAGTATCGGACATCGGGTAATATCGGACAGTGAGTTTCTTTCATCTACCACACGATAATAGTACCTGATTGACATGGTTACGTTTCTGTGATGTCGCATAGAGAAACGTAACCATGTTATTCAGGTACTACCATATGGTGGTAGATGAAAGAAACGCACTGTCCGATATTACCCGATGTCCGATACTACCCGACTCTCCCCTATATATAAATATATTCGGTTGGGGTATTCGACGTTACGCATATTTTAATTCATAGATAGTAAATATTTACGACTCTTCGCCTATGAATTTAGGGCAAAAGGTTGTGTACAGATGATAAGTCAAAAAAATAACTTGACCGTCATCACAGTAACTGCGTGTGTGTACCTATTTCCTCAAAATCTTTAAATGTACAGGGACATCATTTTATTTTTACTTCAATTTTTATTGTACCTGAGTTTTGGAATGTACTTCACTCCCACCCCTTGTACTAGTAAACTTCCAACCGTTCACGACACAGAGCCGAGGGCGCGTAAGCAGTACTGAGTTAGTGAGTATAGTAGGGTCCAGAAATATGTTCGCTTTTTCCAGTGACGAAAGAGCTTTCAATATTGAATCATATTTTCGTACAGGTACTGTCGTCCGTTTGCCTACGTCGCATCCCTGTTTCCCCCGCCCCCTCTGTTAAGTCTAGTAGCTGGGCTGTCTTAGCTCTTTTCTGAAAACATTAATTTCTGTTAGGAATTGGACGTCTACGTAATATTACACAACTGTTTGAAATAACTTAAATAAAAGGGCCTCGTTAAGTAATTAACTGTCACGTGATCCCCCCCCTTTCTATGGCCCTGCGACAAAACCACTTGAACGGACAGTAGATAGCATTTCTGAGTAATTTTATTTTTTCGGATAAGTGAAGATTGAATTTATAGTACGTAAGGTACTCTTTTATAGAGCAGGTATAGAATTATTTCAACATAAGTTACTCGTACGAAGGACGAAACTGGTAATTGGAATTAGGTACAATAGTCTATAGTGCGATAATATGCACAAAAGAACTGAAGCTTGTATCGAAATGAACGGCCACCATTTTCAAAAATGTGTTTAAATATTCATATTATGATTATTTTTAAATTTAACTTCATTCTCTATATTGTACGCTAATGTGCTGTAACAGTACAATATACACTGCATAATTAATACGTCCGAATGGATAGCTCAATTCGTCTGTAAAAACACTAAGTGATAATACTGTACTGTATTTTGATTAAACAAAAACCTAATGAAAATGATCAAACTCAAAAGCGTGATATTTCCTAGTTTACGTAAATGGATGAACTACTTTTCTTCCCTCCTATAAGTTACCTAGTAAAGTGATTTGTTTGTATTTTACGCCAGTATCATCGAACTCCAGTTGTGGAAGAGGTAGCAAACGGTGTTTTCTGTTTCAATCGTTAATAGAAAGGTATAGCCAGGTTAATATTAAAAATATTAGTAAAAATAAATTGATGTTCCTGTATTTTCCAGCATCACATCGCTTTGCACTTAATAATGAAAACAAACGACCTTGTAGCCAGTTGTGTTGGAATATGTAGCACATAACACGAAATATTTCAAGTTATGATTATGATTGATCATTAGGCGTGCATCTTGAATTGCTGCTCCAGGCGAACGCCAATTATTATTTTAGCGCTTTAAGTTGATCGATGCTTACCGGGACCTTGTTAATAATTATCTTTTCGTTCCACACCGTGTTCGATCTCGTATTGATGATGATGGATGAACTGTGTGACCTGGGAAATAATTCCATAACATTTGTTCCCACAGCATCTATAAATAAATAAACAAGTACATAAATCATTGTTGAGATCGTTTCTAGAAAATTGATGAAATATTTTTGTTTTCGCCATCTCGCGCTAGGCCTGATGGAAAATTGAAGTTACCTTTTTTTATCGTACCGCTATGTTACAGACAGTTCAGGACTACTTGAATCTAAAAATAATTCATGAGATTGCGGTCGGACAAGAGTTTCCTCTTCCTCTAATTGGTATTTATTTTATTTAGACCCTAATGCTTTCGTGGCAGAAGTCTGAATGCCCCACCCAATAGCTTACTGAGTTTTTAAAACTTCAACAATTCCCCTCCCCCTTTTTAAGATGAAACCACTGAATAATTCTTCTATCTTACTTATGGCTTTTAGGGAACCCGGAGGTTCATTGCCGCCCTCACATAAGCCCTCCATCGGTCCCTATCCTGTGCAAGATTAATCTAGTCTCTATCATCATATCCCATCTCCCTCAAATTAATTTTAATATTATCCTCCCATCTACGTCTCGGCCTCCTCAAAGGTCTTTCCCCTCTGGCCTCCCAACTAACACTCTATATGCATTTCTGGATTCGCCCATACGTGCTACATGCCCTGACCATTTCAAACGTCTGGATGTAATATTCCTAATACAAGGCATGCAGTTCTGCGTTGTGTAACTTTCTCCAGTCTCCTGTAACTTCATCCCTCTTAGCCCCAAATATTTTCCTAAGTACCTTATTCTCAAACACCCTTAAATTTTGTTCCTCTCCCAAAGTGAGAATTGAAGTTTCACAACCATACAGAACAACCCGTAGTATAATTGCTTTTTAAATTCTAACTTTCAGATTTTTTGACAGCATACTAGATGACAATAGCTTCTCAATCGAATAATAATAGGCATTTCCCATGTTTATTCTGGGTTTAGTTTCCGCCCGAATGCCATTTATATTTGTTACTGTTGCTCCAAGATATTTGAATTATTTCACCTCTTCGAAGGATAAATTTCCAATTTTTATATTTTCATTTCGTACAATATTCTCGTCATGAGACTTTGTCTTTTCGGGATTTATTTCCAAACCTATCGCTTTACTTGCTTCAAGTAAAATTCCTTGTTTTCCCTAAGAGTTAGTGGATTTTCTCCTAACATATTCATGTCATCCGCATGGACAAGAAGCTGATGTAACCCGTTCAATTCCAAACCCTCTCTGTTATCCTGGACTTTCCTAATGGTATATTCTAGAACAAAGTTAAAAAGTAAAAGTCATAGTGCATCTCCTTGCTTTAGCTCGCAGTGAATTGGAAAAGCATCTGACAGAAATTGGCCTATACGGACTCTGCTGTACGTTTCGCTGAGACACATTTTAATCACTCGAACTAGTTTCTTTGGAATATCAACTTCTATAAGAATATTATATAAAACTTCCCTCTTAACAAAGTCATATGCCTTTATGAAATCTATGAATAACTGATGTACTATGTCCTTATACTCCCATTTTTGTACGACGTTAACGAAAGTAACTCTTGTAACATCTTTGCTAAAATTATTTTAGTATCCCTTTCACTGAAATCGGTGCCACTAAGATGACACATTTGTTTTTAAGTTTCATTCATTTTGTAACAATTCAGTTCTTTATCGCGTTACCAAAAATATTTCTGTTTGTGGCTTATTTTCTTGAGCTGCCATCTGCAAAGTCTCGAGTTTCAGTTGCGTGGTCAAAGACGTCATGCCTTGGAACAACTTTATGGAACTGGCGCTGGTTCTAGTTCTCATAGGAAAAGAAATTCTCTCATGAAATTTCGGCCACTGTATGGGATCGGTGTTCACGCAATATTGTGAAAGATTTGGTCAACTACAGAAAGTACGATAGCGAAATCCTGTTTCGCGAGCCAGAATAACGGCTGAGGTGGAGGAATCATCGTGCTAACCACAAGTTACCCCCGTACTGGTTGGATGATCGCTCACCTCTGCTGAAGCATGTGGTCATGAGGTCTTGACTGTCGTGCAACAGGATTATTATTATTATTATTATTATTATTATTATTATTATTATTATTATTATTATTATTATTATTATTAAGAAATGTTGGTGTTACCAAGCTTTTGACAAATTGAGCGAAACAAAAGTCACAAACATATTTTTCTAGCAATATTGAATAACATGTTGGTGAATATTTCGTAGTTTTTGTGATGGAGGGGGTATAATTATTGACTTAAGATGCGTTTAATTGATATCGAGAGGCAAGAGATTGAGCTCCAATGTTCAGAAAAATCCTCACTACATTTACAATCAGATCTAATGCTTAATTGGGGGAGGTGTGACTACTTAAATTCTTCTAACAAAGACAGGAGAGCAGGTTTAGCGTGGCTAAGATTGGAAGCATGGAAGGGTAATACACTTAATATTGTCAACGAAGAAGGAGAGCGCCTTTGTCCAATGTGCCGGAAAAAGGACTCTTGGAGACACATTTTATTACAGTGTACCGAAACGGAACATATCCGGAGAAAATATCTACCACCCTCGATGCTAAGTCAGAATAGGAGTGCTTGCATGTCTTGACCTCATGGGGAATGGAGAATGCGAACAAAAGACTGGATTGTTCCTCTTGAAGGCGAGATAGATCAGAACTGCTGTTGTTGAAGTTTATGATGCGAACTGACAAAGGGATAATGGTAACTACTGAATTACAAACTTTTATGCCTGTTTGTACAGGGACGTCATTTTAGTTTTACTTCAATTTTTATTGTACCTGAGTTTTTGAATGTACTTCACTTCCACCCGTTCTACTAATGAAGTTCAACCGTCCTCCACACAGATCCAAGACCGCATATACAGTCATAGTAGCCTTACGGTCATAGTAAACAGTACGTTCCAAAAATATGTTCGCGTTTTCCAGTGATGAAAGAGCTTTCAATATTGAATCATTTTCGCACAGGTACTGTCGTCCATTTGCCTACGTCGTTTCCCCCACCAGCTTTTATTCGCCAGCTAGTGGCTGGGCTGTCTTAGCTCTTTTCTGAAAACATTAATTTCTGTTAGGAATTGGACGTCCACGTAATATTATACAACTGTTTAAAATAACTTAAATAAAAGGGCCTCGTTAAGTAATTGACTGTCACGTGATTTCCTCCCTTTCTACGACCCTACGACATAACCACTTGGACGGACAGTAGATAACATGTCTGAGTAATTTTATCTTTTCGGAACGGGCAGAAGTGAAGATTGAATTTACAGTACGTAAGGTACTCTTTTATAGAGCAGGTACAGAATTATTTCAACATGAGTTACTAGTACGAAGAACGAAACTGGTAATTGGAATTAGGTGCAATAGTCTATAGTGCAATAATATGCACATTAGAACTGAAGCCTGTATAGAAATGAACGGCCATCATTTTAAGAAATGTGTTTAAATATCCATATTATGATTATTTTTCAATTTAACTTCATTCTCTATATTGTACGCTAATGTGCTGTAGACAGTATAATATACATTGCATAATGAATACGCCCACATGGATAGCTCAGTTTGTGAGTAAAAACACTCATTGTTAATACTGTACTGTATTTTGATTAAACAATAACCTAATGAAAATGATCAAACTCAAAAGCGCAATATTTCCTAGTTTACTTAAATGGATGAACTACTTTTCTTCCCTCCTATACCTAGTAAAGTGATTTGTTTGTATATTACGCCAGTATCATCGAACTCCAATCGTGGAAGGGTGTAGCAAACGGCGTTGATCCAGAGGTATAGGCAAGTTAATATTAAAAATGTTAGTAAAAATAAAATGATGTCCCTGTATGTTAGATTAAGATAAATTATATAATGTGTTTTGTTTGTGCCATTTTCATATTAATCTGTGTGTTCTTTTGGAGAGTGGTTGCATCTAATCATAAGCGAGTGGGTGAAACCTACAAAGTAGGACTTGTTTTACACAACACGTACGGTTGGATTTAAGAGAAAATTATGATAATATAGTACATCTGTATGTACCGGGACATCACTTTATTTTTACTTGCATTTTTATTGTACCTGCATTTCTGAATGTACTTCACTCTCATCCCTTCACTAATGTCCTTGCTCCCGTCAGCCACACAAACTTACGGCCGCTGTTGCATTCGAAGTCTGCTAGCAGTGAAGTAAACAGTATAGAGTATAGTGTGTTTCAGAAATTTGGTTGCGTTTTCTATAGAAGAAAGAGCCTATATTATTGAAGCTTATTTCCAGGGGCAGGTATTTATGGAGATTAATTTTATCATTTGTGTTTTTTAATATTGGTGTCGGCGGAGATTGATTTGTACTCTTGGCGAATATTAATGGAAATTTTGAAAAATACAATTATTGGGAAATTGGAGTATTAACTCAGTATGAATATTACTTTCCAAATATTTAACATTAAAGGTTCGATGGATTCTGGTAAAAGTGCGGTATGGATAATATTTGTTCATTAAAACGAAAAAAAAAACTGCAGCCCTCAAATTAACACTTTCAAATTATTAGTGAAATGTTGAATTCTTCCTCTTTTGAGTTCACTAATGTAATCAGAACACCTGGAATACCATGTAATGTATAACAAATTCAAATGAAAAAAAATGTCCGAAAAAAGAACTCAGAATGTGAAATTCGCTATAAAACGACACAATAGTAATAATTCGCGAATGTGTTCATATTTCGCTGTTAGAACTCTATTTCGAAATTTGTTGTGATTGTTTTATCGCATATTATTAATCAGAATCACTTGATTCGTAAAGATCAGTAAAATTCTATTGTATGTCTATTATGTCGTGATTTTCGCGATCTCCATAAACACCCGGCCCTGCTTATTTCGCACAGGTACGGTGTGCAGCATGACTGGATAACTTTACCTATGTGGACTGAGCAGAAGTGAAGATTAGAGTTACCGAAAGTACGGTAATATGCTGAATAAAGTAGCTATTATGTAATGAATACAACCGCCTGAAGAGTTGAGTTTGTGAAAAAAAAAACTGTTACTAGATCTACTCTACTGTATTTTGATAAAATACCGCAAAAGTAATAAACAAACTGAAAATCGTAATATCGTATTTCCCTGTAACATAAATGGATACACTACTTTTCTCTCCTCCTATAGCTAGTAAAATGATTTGTTTGCATATTGCACTAGTAACACCAAACTCCTGTAATGGAAGGGGATAACAGTGTTTCCGAGTATAGCCAGGTTAATGTTAAAAATGTTGGTAAAAATAAAGTGATGTCCCTGTATAATATTGCTCAATAAATTCATGTATCCATTTCGCACAATGATTCAAATAGCGTGAGTTTGTTTTGCTTCTATAGGAATAAATTTAACAAAGAAAGTAATTGTGGAAAATTTCACGCTTGCATCAGCATATAGGCCTAAAATGAGACCTGTATACTGAGTGAGCCATAAATAATGTCATTAATATCATAGAGTTATTCTTTGAGATATTTCAAACAAAAAGTTTAATAGAAATTTGCTCGTTTTTGCTTCATTTTCGAGATAAAAATTGTTTTATATGAAACATTTCATAGCGTGTTTTGGGAAAGTCATTGATTTAATTCCCAATATGCTCAGTCAATTTAAGAGAGCAGTGTTTATGATAATAAATTATTTAAAGGATTTTAGTTTTGTCCTTTAAATGTGTAGAAATTTGATCCGAACAAATATAACATTTTAAAATTAATTTTTAGTACGAAATAGTAATATGCGTTACAAGAGCGGTAAGTTGAAGTTTTCATGTTCGAGGAAAAGTTTGAAAAAGCGAAACGTAGTTGAGCTTTTTTAATTTCCGAGAATTGAAAGAAAACATACCGCTCGTGTATCGTACATTATTTTGTGCGAAGATCGTTTATTACATACCTGAAAGAGGAATTTCTAATTAGTTGCAATGAAATCTCCATCTTGGTTTCTGTTCAATGACGGCAAATTTGCAAAACAAAAATATCTATCTTCAACATTGTTGCTTTAAAATGTTTTGTGTGTTTACTATACTCCAGCAGCCGTGATATACGTCTGTCTTTTTTTTTCCCCCAGTCTATAAATGCGAACTTAAAATAAACGGTAAAGTTATGTAATGATTTATTTTTCATTTTAATATTTTAACAATATTACTTATATAACATATTGCAGTAATAACATCGGCATCTGGAATCTTGTTGATCTTTCCACGGCTTCCTTCATGTTACTTGCATCACGAATGCAGTAACTTTAGTGGAGTTGTAGAGTTTACTTAATTTTTGGAAATATTTAAAAACAATAATTAACCGTGCAATTTAGGTGAAATTGCAGTGGTAAGTTTCCAATTTATAATTATTACTATATTGAACGTCTCTAAAAATAATATATTAAAAGTCTAAAGCAGTAAAATCAATATGTCACTTAAGCGGTAAGAAGAGGGAAATTGTTAAGTTTGTTAGGTTGGGAATACTGAATGTGGAATTTTACACTTTCCGCGGATTGGTTTTGTGCGGAAACCAAGCAAATACGCACGATCTCGCACAAAGTTACATTTGTCAGGCCTATATAAAGGATTTCATTTATGTATCGTACATCCTTGGAAAAAATTTCAAGAAAATATAGTATAAACAGCAATATAATTCACAACACGGAAAGCGAACTGAATACGTAATTGTGAAACGTGTAAAACAATTACAAAGTTTACGTAGACTTCGTGACACTCAATTTTTACACAATTGTTTAACACCGGGTATTTGCTATAATGATGTATGTTCGCTAAGACGTACGCCACCTGGCGAGTGAATGCGTAACCAATCGAAGTACGAATATGCGTGCTGTTAGTAGTGTTTGTAACTTCGGAGGCAGTAGAAGCGTTTTTCAATTTGTTGACCAGTGAGAATAGCGCAGCTAAGGTAAATATAGGCCTTTTTTCTAGAGGAATAGGTAGTACAATCTCGTTGATGGATATGTCTGCTTCATTTACGTCACGTTAGCTGTAGCCGATGCTTTGATTTATTGCTGGAAACGATGCTGAATTGATGCGATTGTAAATATGTTAGACGCAGCGTTTCTCAAACTTTTTTGAAGTGGGGACCACTTTTTTAAGTCAGAACAGTTCCGCTGACCACCTTACTCTTGTTCCCTTCGAAAGAAAATTAATTTTTTGTAGCATATTTTAATACCAGTATACTTATATTTTAAAACAGAATTAATGAATTAAAATTAATTTAATTCATATAACTTTATATTAGTACTAGCCGTACCCGTGCGCTCCCCTGCACCTGTTAGAAATAAATATAAAGTAATTACATAATTAAAATAGGACATTTGATCCAGGGAACATTCGTGTTTGATATAAGGATAAATCGTTTATTATGTTACTTAATTTAAATTGTATTTGCATAATTAAAATGCGATCATTTTGATCCAGAGACCACTCATTTGGTCATAAAAATTATTTTAGGAAATACAGGACACGAATGTACAGAATAGCCTATCAAGTTTTCTGTGCATAAGAATCTATTTTAATCTTACCTGTCCTCGATTCACTCAGAAGTTACTGTAATAACATTATAGCATTATGTTCATCTAGAGAAACTACACTTTCCAATGGTGAATTAATAATTAATTATACAAATCGGTTAATTTAGCTTCTGATATTACTTCATACAAACACAGAAAAATTATCTGTAGGCTATCTTTCATAGCTTTCGATTGTTGCTGTCCAAGGCCCCTTATAGACGAAGTCATTTTTTTTTAATTCATTACACGGCCTTAGATGGCAGTTATTTTAATTTTAAAACTCATTTATCTCATTAAATATCTGTCCTATCAAACATTTTTAAGTAATAAAACTTATCGGAAATTATTTTCAAAGAAACTTTTGTTATGTAACATTTTTCACAAAAATCAATAATAAGCGAGATATTTCGATTTATTTAATTCAGGTACCCTTATAACCCCCCTTTTAAATAATGTATTTTGAATTCCATATAGCCTAAAATCTAAGTTACAACGAACTTAATTTATATTCCAATTTTCATCGAAATCCGTTCAGCCATTATCGCGTGAATAGGTAACAAACATACAGACAGACAGACAGACATACAAACAAAAATTTCAAAAAAGCGATTTTCGGTTTCAGGGAGATTAATTATATATGTTAGGACCAATTATTTTTGGAAAATCGAAAATTACCAGAAAAATTTCGGCTTCAGATTTATTATTAGTATAGATTAACTAATTAAGTTAACTTTAATACAAAAAAATTATTTTAGTTTTTTAATAAATCAAGGCTATTAGAGATTGGATAAAATCTTTAACTCATTAACTCAACAAACCAAATAAATGTCGGTGATCACATTAATGAGATGAATAAGCCTACCGATTCTTGCACAGTTGTTCTATATTTGGATGTATGCTGGTAAGCTTAAGTCGGACATCGTTACATACATCAAGTCGATTTCGGTACTTTGTTTTTATTAGAGTTAGTGACGAAAACCCTTTCTCACATAGATACGTAGAAGCAAACTGAATTATAATGTGTAAAGCATCATTGTACAGGACATCACTTTATTTTTACCAACATTTTTAACATTAACCTGGCTATACTCGGAAACACTGTTACCCCCTTCCATTACAGGAGTTTGGTGTTACTAGTGCAATATGTAAACAAATCATTTAATTAGCTATAGGAGGAGAGAAAAGTAGTGTATCCATTTATGTTACAAGGAAATACAGTAACCTATTACGATTTTCAGTTGATTATTACTTTTACGGTATTTTATAAAAAACAGTAGAGTAGTAACAATTTTTTTTTCACAAACTCAACTCTTGAGGCGGTTATATTCATTATGTAACGTTTACTTTATTCAGCATATTACTAACTTAATTTATTCCTGGCAATTTTGTGAGCACTTCCGTTAAAAAAAATTTCTACAGCTAACTTCTTGACCGACTTCGTTGCATCCTTTCTTTAGCATCTTCTACAGCATCTTCTGTCATCTTTGTTGGCCATCTTACACTTTTCTTCCTTTCTGTACACTCTGTTGCTCTAAATTTATCTACCAGATTAATGACATTTCTACGAAAGTATTCCGTAATGATATAATCAGGAAAAAAACTGTTGTTCACTTTCGGTTATATTGTAATTCAAGTTTCCATCATCGTTCTTCACACCTACAAACAATAAAACAAAACTCTTGTTTAAATAATGTTGTTAAGTGCCGTACCATATTATAGGGTACCATACTTTCGGTAACTCTAATCTTCACTTGTGCTCAGTCCACACAGATAAATTCAGTTATGCTACACACTGTACCTGTGTGAAAATAAATTCAATAATGTAAGCTCTTTCTTCTATAGAAAATGCAACATATTTCTGAAACGCACTGTACTCTGTACTGTTTACTTCACTGCTAGCAACAGCGGCGGTAAGTTTGTGTGGCTGACGTTAGCAAGGACATTAGTGAAAGGGGTGGGAGTGAAGTACAGTCAGAAAAGCAGGTACAATAAAAATTAAAGTAAAAATAAAGTGATGTCCCTGTACAATTCACTATATTCTCTTTTCACTTATGATGAGGTCCAGAAATTAACCATATCTTCCGCTTGGAATTTCACTTCCGGTGTCATCGAGAATTCAATTAACTTTTCTCTTTCACTCAATGAAAGTTTTTTATTTTCAATATCGCAATGAAATGGATCACGAACACATGAAAATTCGTCATATTTACTTGGAAAATAAGTTTGAAATTGTGACGTCGTAGTTTCGAGATGCGAGCATATGTCATTGCATAATTCTTTTCCGATAACGAAATCATTTTCGACCAAAAAAACTCTAAGGTTTGAAATAGTGAAAAAATCGTCTGTTTTACGGAACTGACCCACAAACCAAGTTTATTTTCTCATGCACATTGAGAACAGTCAAAGAATTACCTTCTAGAGAGAGATTTAGTTCGTTTAGTTTTGAGAATACATCTGGAAGATATGCCAATGTACTTAGCCACATGTCATCAACTGATGTGCAGGGAAAAGCTGGCGAGAAACACCACGTTCATAGTGCTTTAAATCCCTCTTTTGTTGCTGAGAGTAGAGTGGGAAGTCGATAGACAGGTAGGGTAATAAATTTCGTAAAATGTCAGTACTGGAAGAAAAAGTGAAAGGTGATTGCCATGTGTTATTTCCAAACTCTGAGATTTTCAGCTATAGTTTGATACGCAATTCGTTTGAATTTCATTTTTTCTTCTTTCCTTTTTGAAGGACCACGAGGGCACATCTCGAGGACCACAGGTGGTCCGCGGATCATAGTTTGAGAAACGCTGTTAGAGTATTTTTTAAATATGACTTATAAGAACGTAGCTCTTCGTGTACTACACAATTTAACATTTTGAATAGTTGGGGTATTATTTTAGAATTCTGGCTAACGAATGATTTAGTAATTGGAATTGATATTATTTAGTTCTGGTACTCATTCATTACTGCATTAGTGCAATCGTGAACTAAAATTAGTGACTCTTCTCTTCGTCTACATAATCGTCATCATCATAATCTCATTACCATCATCATCATCATCATCATCATCATCATCATCACCACCATTACCACACCACGACCATCATCATCATCATCACATCATCATCATTTGTAGCAACAGCGGCATCTTTCAAGTAAAGACTTCATGCAGTACGTTCCATCTCCATTAGTCTTTCGGAGATTGTCAATAGAAACATTTCCCTAAATAGGGTTATAAGTAGACGGTAGATGACTTATCGTTGAATGTAGGTGCACATTTACTATATGTTACAGTTTTTTCATTCAGACCATTGGATCAACAGGTTTTAAACGTAAACAGACGACATCAACATGCTACTGTATCTCCGTACAGTCAGAAGGAAAAGAAAAATAACGTACTGTAGTACATACCTTGTAAGTTCAGTCCTCGTCATCATTGATGCAATTACCAGCGTTGCAGTAAACGACGATATATTCTCGTAAGCTGTCGAAGCTGAATCTTCTTCCCCTATCGCTTAAACAGTTTTTGTATCGAGAGAATTTCTGAAGAAAAACTCTAAAATGGGGATCACTCAATTTCTTTAGAGGAATATTTGCACTGAGCATCATGTTGCACGTGTCGTTAGACCCGCACAACTAAATAATGATGATGATGATGATGGTTCCTCATATTTCATTTCAATGCATTTTCTGTGCGATGTACTGTTCCAATGTTTCTCTATAGCCTGAGTTGTCCTGGTTTTATTTCAATTTTACATACATTACACACGATATTGTCTTCGTTAATACATAAAATGTCACTCTCATACTTCTTAATTGCATTTCGTATCTCTAAGCGAATTTAACGACTTCGGCATTATGAATGGATCAGCACAACATATTCAACGCGTACTAAATACTTGAGCAGGATAACACAACTGCACACATTGCGTTGCAATGTTACTATGAACGGACCGGGGTTCATTCGTTTTGTACGCTGCTGTACTCGCCAGGTACACAAAAGACGGACGGCGCGGCACGTGCCATATACTCTGATACGAAACAACTTCACTTTTCCTTCAGTCATCCCGCATCCACTGTCTGGTTATAAGTCCTACGCTAGGAAAGCAATGTTGTCGGTCTGCAACGTTACAGCTTTATTTATCAGGTTTTTAAGTTTGAAACAATTCTTAAATCTGTATGTTTCTTGTTTTTTTCTTTTTGTAAAATTTAGTTTTTTTTTCCCCGCCAATGAGTAATTTATTATATTCTTTCCTTGCGAAATAGCGTTATACAGGGTGACCAGTAAGTAATGTCATTAATTTCAGGGGTTATTCTTTGAGATATTTCACACAAAAAAAGTTTAATACAATTTTGTTCGTTTTTTCTTCATTTTCAAGGTAAACATTGTTTTATGAAACATTTCATAGCGTGTTTTGGGCAAGCCATGGATTTAATTCCCGATATGCAGGGTTGCCATACGTGCCGGTTTTCCGGGATTGTCACCGCTTTTTTGTCCACTGTCTCGGTGTCCCGACAAATTCATTCGGGACGATCAGATGTCCCGATTTTGAATTAGTTTACAGCTTCTTTGTATTTTAAGGTTACTACAATATATCTCTTGTGTGATTTAGTCGAACTTGTTGAATATTTTAAATAGTGATATAGAAGAGACATTGACTTATCTAAAAAAAAAAGTGCAGCTTTCAAAATCTGAAATGTTTGATCGGTTTGTTTGCTCGAAAAACTTCGTATCTACAAACTTCGGTGTTCATGAATGACAAAGCGGAAAAGTTCAAAATAAGTGGCTTAAATTTTTTGAAGTGTAAACCAGTGATGTCAACTGATGTCCACAGGAGCAAGCACTCGCTTTAGCCTGAGCGCTTTACAGCGGAAAGGAAAGAGATAGACGAAAGAGGTAGTATATGCCGCTTGGTGGTGCTATATTCAGGGATGGCCAGCACTGATTCAATAGATAAAGGGACGAGAACTTATTAAAACTGTATCCATGTTAATTTTTAGATTTGTCTGAGAAGTATAAGTGCATTATAAGAATATAAGTTTTAATTTTAATTTTCATTTTTCATGAGTTTGCGTTTTTATTCAAAAGGAATATTTTCTCAACTTTTTTACAAAAAATTGAAATTTTCAGATATGTTTGTTCAGTACTAAAACAATGCTTTCGTATATCTAATATATCGTAAATACGTATTACTGAAGATAGTGTATTAAAATGTTTGAAAATATTCGCATGAAAAATACTTGTAAGGAAATGAATTAACAAAGCAAATACTGTTACATCACAAACAAAAGATATGTGCCTATGTGTTGGTAAAACTTCAGCTCTATAGCTTCAGCAGATTTCGAGATAATTTAATATTCTTATAACAGAAAGTTGCGCACCAATATCACCTAAAAGCATAATGCGATAAGAGTTTTATTATGTAATATTAGTTACAATTAAAACATATACCTAGACAACTTTGCTTTGTACTATAATATTGTTTTTACTACTTTTATAAGGGTAAAGATACCATCAATATCAACTTCAACTTATCATGTCATATTCAATGTCTTTGGGATAACACTTTCTTTAGGAATGATCTGTTTAATTCACTTAATACAGCATAGTTGTAGTTATTATGGAATTTGTGTGAATATTCCTTCTTTACTCTTTATTATGTTATTAACGTTTAAACCACAACTGCAATATTAGGCTAAGAAATCAGTGTTAGTACTTTTGTTCTACAGACAATATAGGTAATAACAAACAGAAAGAAGCCATATAAAAATAACGACATAAAATTTCACGTTCCGTTTGAAGTTTGTGCACCACTGTTTTCTTAATCTAACAAGCTGCTTACCTAGCGCTTAATGCCCACGCACGACGTCAAGGTCAGAAAAATGCGCTTGCTTTGACATCATTGCTGTAAACCATACAGAACAGTATTCAGAATTATTGGAGATCTGTCAGTATATTTTTGCTGTGCCTGCTCACAATGCAAAACTTGAACGCAAATATTCTCTGATGGCAGCACAATGGACTGATGGCAGAAATCGGTTAAGCATAGATATTATAGAAAGCATATTACAGTGCCACTACAATTTGAACATAACATGTTCTGAATTTTACATGTATGTACGAAGATATCAATCCATTATGCAGGCTTTAAGTAAATCTGAGAAGTATGAATGGTATGATTATGAAAAAAGAAGCAAGTAATATTATGCTAATTTCTTTGCAAAATTATTTTAATTCCAATAAAAATCCATTTTTGCACAATGAGCGAGTGTTTTAATTATTTGTCCCGGTTTTAGTTCCAAAGTTTATGGTAACCCTGCCAATATGCCCAGTCAATTTAAGAGAGCATAATATTATCACAGTCTAGTACAGGCATGTCCTAGAATATGCCATTAGGAAAGTTCAGGATAACAGGCAGGGTTTGGAATTGAACGGGCTACATCAGCTTCTTGTCTATGCGGACGACGTGAATATGTTAGGAGAAAATACACAAACGATTAGGGAAAACACAGAAATTTTACTTGAAGCAAGTAAAGCGATCGGTTTGGAAGTAAATCCCGAAAAGACAAAGTATATGATTATGTCTCGTGACCAGAATGTTGTACGAAATGGAAATATAAAAATTGGAGATTTATCCTTCGAAGAGGTGGAAAAATTCAAATATCTTGGAGCAAGAGTAACAAATATAAATGACACTCGGGAGGAAATTAAACGCAGAATAAATATGGGAAATGCCTGTTATTATTCGGTTGAGAAGCTCTTATCATCCAGTCTGCTGTCCAAAAATCTGAAAGTTAGAATTTATAAAACAGTTATATTACCGGTTGTTCTGTATGGTTGTGAAACTTGGACTCTCACTCTGAGAGAGGAACATAGGTTTAGGGTGTTTGAGAATAAGGTGCTTAGGAAAATATTTGGGGCTAAGCGGGATGAAGTTACAGGAGAATGGAGAAAGTTACACAACACAGAACTGCACGCATTGTATTCTTCACCTGACATAATTAGGAACATTAAATCCAGACGTTTGAGATGGGTAGGGCATGTAGCACGTATGGGCGAATCCAGAAATGCATATAGAGTGTTAGTTGGGAGACCGGAGGGAAAAAGACCTTTAGGGAGGCCGAGACGTAGATGGGAGGATAATATTAAAATGGATTTGAGGGAGGTGGGGTATGATGATAGAGACTGGATTAATCTTGCACAGGATAGGGACCGCTGGCGGGCTTATGTGAGGGCGGCAATGAACCTTCGGGTTCCTTAAAAGCCACTTGTAAGTAAGTAAGTACAGGCATGTCAATTGATACCCACAGGAGCAAGCGCGCGCTTTAGAGCCCAGGAAAGCCTGAGCGCTTTACAGCGGAAAGGAAAGAGGCAGACGAAAGAGATGGTATATGCCGCTTGGTCGAGCTATATTCAGGGATGGCCAGCACTGATTCAATAGATAAAGGGAAAAGAACTTATTAAAACTGTATCCATGTTCATTTTTAGATTTGCCTGAGAAGTATAAGTGGATTATAAGAATGTAAGTTTTAATTTTAATGCTCATTTTTCACAAGTTTGATTTTTTTATTCAAAAGAAATATTTTCTCAACTTTTCGTATAGAAAAGTCAAATTTTTAGGTATCGGCCTATTTATTTAGTGGCCTTACAGAATGTTTTCGTAAATCTAATATACCGTATATACGTATTACTGAAGATAGTGTATTGAAATTTTTGAAAATATTCGCATGGAAATTGTTTGTAAGGAAATGAATTAACAAAGCAACTACTGTTCCATCATAAGGAAAAGATACGTGCCCATGTGTTGTAAAAATGTCAGCTCTATAGCTTCAGCAGATTTCGAGAAAATAATTTAATATCCTGATGATAGGAAGTTGCTCACAAATATCACCTTAAAAGCATAATGCGATAAGAGTTTTGTTATGTAATGTTAGTTACACTTAAAACAGATACAGTACCTAGGTAACTTTGCTTTGTACTGTAATATTGTTTTGATTAGTTTATTGATTACTTTTGTAAGGCTAAAGATACCATCAATATAAATTCCAAATTATCATGTCATACTCAATCTCTTTCTTTGGAATATCACTTTCTTTATGAATGATGTGTTTCATCCACTTAATACAGTATAATATTATACTACTATGGAATTTAAGTGAATATTCCTTCTTAACTCTCTATTATGTTATTAAGATTGAAAACACAAGTGCAATATTAAGAAATCAGTGTTAGTACTTTTGTTCTGCAGACAATATAGATAATATTAATCAGAAAGAAGCCATATAAAAATAATGACATAAAATTTCACGTTCCGTTTGAAGTTTATGCACCACTGTTTTCTTAATCCAACAGGTTGCTTATTCATATACACAACCCTTCCTCTTTCCATACTTAGCGCTTGCTGCTCGCGCACGACGTCACGGTCAGAAAAATGCGCTTGCTTTGACATCACTGGTCTAGTATATACAGTCACGAAGCTTAAGTTGATGAGGTTGCTAGGAACAATAGACTGTGCAGATACTATTCAGCATTGTCTGTAATGAGGCGATAGTAGCGACCTAGTGGTTAGCAACTATCTATGGTTGCATATTTATTACATATTGAGCTTCGTGACTGTATATATTAGACTGTGGTATTATGACAGTGAATTATTGAAAGAATTTTAGTTTTGTCCTTTAAATGTGCAGAAATTTGTTTTGAACAAATGTAACTTTTCAATCTCAAAAGTAATTTAAAATGTTACATTTTTCGGATCAAATTTATGCACATTTAGAGAACAGAACTGAAATTCTTTCAATCATTTATTATCATAATATGGTTGGGTCACTGGCTGAGAAGAAACTGCCTACTGAAGAATGTACTGGAAGGAATGGTGAATGGGAGAAGAGTTCGGGGCGGAAGAAGATATCAGATGATAGACGACATTAAGATATGTGGATCATATGAGGAGACAAAGAGGAAGGCAGAAAATAGGAAAGATTGGAGAATGCTGGGTTTGCAGAGACTGAGGCAGGATGGCCCACCTGTCAGTATCGGATTCACGAGACCTAACCTAAAAATGTATTTTGTTTCACCACATGAAATTATTAGTACTAATTCCGAAAAGCGAATACCACCATGAAATGTATGCTTAAGAATACTTACTCCTAATAATTTTGTTATTCTAGTTTATAATTGCTGTCTCCGTGAGCATAATTCCTTCTTCATTATCTTCTTTCAGTTAAATCTGAAAGAACATCCCCACTCTCGCAGCACGCTTGACGCTTTCTTGGTGGAGTCGCTGCCATGCTTTTTCCTCTTTTTGACACCTTTGTAATAACGATCTAAACACGAAAGAAGTTCATTAAAATGTGAAATGGTATTTCTATCGATCAGCCACCTACATTATCACACCCAAGTAGGCTCTGTTATATTTATGTAACCACAATGCAAGACATAAAATAACTATTATATATTAATATTAATACTGATATTAATTAATTATTATTATGTTCAAATGTTACTAGCTTCCAATAACCGGCTCAGAAATCTATTACAATTTTAATTCCATGGAACTCTAGTATCGACAACGTCTGTCTCAGCTGCCAACATAAAGCTACAAATCACTATCATTTGTAGTATTTGTCAGTATCGAAATTCGAAACGAAGTTTGCAAAAAAAAAAAAAAATTCAACCTGCAAATAAGAAAATCACCACAAACCACTAGCATATTGTAACTTTAATACAAAACAATAATGTAACTTTTATTCAAAACAACAATAATCACTTTCTATCATTGAATGTAAACACTCCCGTCAACAATGGGATTTCCACTCCACACAGCAACACAGTATTCGTTATTGCACTCCATAGACAATGACAATTTACTTTGATTATTGAGAACAACAATGTACTGCTAATCTTAACTAATGTTCACAAAGCACTATTTACAAATCAGAACTGTCAGTTCTCATTTCATAGTTCGTTTGCCTTGGCTAGTTCTTTTAGCTCAGTCACTCGAGTTCACAGTATCTCGAACCCCAGACCTTCAGAGACAATCCACTGAACTTCAAACTCAGGTCCCCCAACTGCGGTCCACTGCACTCAAACTCAGGACTTCCGGCTCCCACAGTTACGGACACAACTCAAGTCGAACTCCGGTCTCGAAGCTGGCTTCACTGCTACACAAGACTGCCTTGCTGTCCAAAACTAGCAATGACTGCAACTAACTAACCGAAGTTCACTCGCGTGTCATATTTATAACTAGACCATAGTTTCGGGAAAGTACGATGCTGGAAATTTCTACGGATGTCCAGAAGATGGCACCTCTCGAATTCTCTGGATTTCTCCCCTCAGTCGCAGGCGCATTACTTCCCCCTCTCTGCCGCGGTCGCCGTCTCTCCTCTCCTCTCTACGCCACTGCACATGCCCCAGGAAGCAGATGCGCGCGCAACTTCATTTGCCGCGTCGCCCGATCCTTCCACGCGCGCCCCTGCCCTCTGCGGGACGCGTGATCGAGTCTCGACGGAGCTGTCACAATATGTAGAAATGGGGGGTTAGGTTTCACCCTTAAGGTATGAAGTAAGTTGACTCGGACTATAAGTTTTCTCGTGTTTTATCCCAGACAAATTCTGAGAGATCTGTAATGGACAGAGCGGTTGATAGATCTTACATTTTTAAATACGCTCCTCATGTCATTGCCAAAGCTCGGAACTTGGGACTTGTGTGTCGTGTGCATGAGTAAGGTTACAGGTACAACGTACACAAAACTCAACCTGCAAGTGTTCAGGGACAGTCGTGTGTACTGAGAAAGTGGTCACATGGAATGACAGGAAGACGGACGAGGAAACTGTGTCGTGTCGAAGCCAATGACATTCAGATAATTAATTAGAGGTAAACGGTCTGTTTGAAAATAAGAAAATACGTATTATTCGAATGGGTATTGTATACGTTTGAAAATATATTTCTTAAAATTTAGGTACAGAATTTCGTGGAGGAATTCTGAGGAGATACATTATTATCTTCGAATGGAGAGTTCATATTTTGTAACTTGTGTCAAACACAAACTAGAGATTGGAAACGGGCATTCATTGAAATACATTGCAGTCCCTTAAATCGGTGGAAAATTTGTCCATAGCCATGGATCAAGTCATAGTGGAACCTTCCCTAGGAGTGACATAGAAATTGAAAACTATTTTCGAGACAAATTTAGGATACTTATCTTTCTCAGATACGAGATCAGCTAGCAACTACTGAAAATCGAACAGGAAACAGTGACAGTGAAAACATTCAATACTTTATTTCGACCTAAGACTTTATAATACAATAAAAACCATTTTCCAAATTTGAAATTTTTTTAAATTGAAGCTTTTAAAAAATAAATTTGTAAAATTATCCACGATATAATATAATATTAACAAATGTATTTTTTTTTTTACCTTTTATTTCTGTCTACTATATTCTTGTTTTTATTGAATATCACTGGCTTCTGTCGAATTGTCAATTTATATTAAATGTGTATCTTTCTCTCTTTTTCTCTTTCTTCTTTATTCTTGCTCTTGTGTTGTATTTATTGGTTTGAATTAAGTTACTTACTGTATTTAGTAAAGTGTCCTTGTAAATTTTATGTTATATTATTGACTAAGACCACACCGTACACGAGCCTGGCTCTTACGGTAGTGGCTAGAAACATTTTTGTTTTACAAATGTAATTTGTATTCAGTAGGTAGCTAGTTAAAATAAATAGAATAAAAAAATTAATTTTGCTGCCGTTACTTCATGTGACGTGGAAATAAGTTTCTTTCGTTTCAAATCATGTTTAACTAACAGATGAAGAAGGTATGGGTTCGAAAAATATTCGAATGCATGTAGTCATACACTGTAATAAAATGTACAGAGCAGAACTGTAAATTTTATATATTTTGCATGTTTATTCATATATATGCTATAAAATTACTTGTTTCAACCTACCATAATATTATCATTATGTTGTTCCAGCCAGGAACCACTTTTATAGCAGACCTTACAGTACCTCTGTGCTGGAAGCGGGAGTTTGTTGACATTGAAGTCCGGTCGCTTAGCCACGTTCAAAGACACAAGTCCCCAAGTTCCGAGCTTTGGTCAATGCTATTCTATTTTGATCCACTATCATGATATCACTATCTCTGAAAGGCTTTGGACGTTAAAATTGATTCTTAGATAATGAACAACTATATGTTCCAGTACTAATTTACGTTCCTTAATCGCCTTCATTTCATATTTTTATCCACATCTCTGCTGCATGACATGCATACTGTAGGTTTTCAAATTACTGATGGTTATCAAACACGAAAGTGTTGATTTCGTTAAAACAAATGGCAAAGAAATTTCGCATATATGCCAATGATGCAACGCTTGCTTAAAAATTTTTTGCGTTTATTACTTTTACATTTCTGTATCTAGAGCGCTGAACTTACAATCCTGTGAGGCCGGGTTCGATCCCCGGCGAACCTCCGATTTATATAACTTACTAGTGGCTTGTGCAGCAAATGCTGCAAACTAAGTTCATTAAACGTTCAAATAAACATTTTCCAGATTTATTTTCAATGAATAATGCCAGACATTCTGAAAGTTACTTGCTTCCATAATAATGAAACGTACTCCCTCTGAATGGTTTTTTATGCCAAATACTTTTTGTTGAACCTATACACCTTCAGTTTTTGAGTTTGAACGCGAAAACGCAAGTAACAGTGTCAGGAGGACGATCAGTGGGTTTTTCATGTGAGAGTAAAGCAATAGCTATTTCAGGTCAGTGCGGATTGTAGGTGAAAGTTAAAAAAAAAATGTCAGGTTTGCTATATTTTCGAGCAATAGACATAGCATCTTGGTATAGCTGCTACATGTTTCATGAACTACCTTGAAATGTAGAGGGTAAAATCATTTTATCCTGCTAAGTGATCTTGCTGAAATGATCGGGAGACTACAAAATCTTGTAGGCCTCTACCTTTTGGTCTTTCCTTAGAAACTACTTTTTGCGCTCTCTCGACCAATACTGAAGAGAATCACGCATATAAATAACTACACCACACCGCCATTGAATATATGAAAAAGATCCAACCCCACTTGATTAATAAACTGTAAAATATTTGATTTTTAATAACAATATTATTATCTTACATAAGTTTTATTGTTTTCAGTAATATATTCTATATAGCCGCCACTCAGTAAATTATAGAAATCGAGATCTAATTTAAGATATTCTCTACATCTACTTACATAACCCCAAAACGTTTCACTTTCATATCAATATAGCATTAATATGTATAATTAATGAAAAATAGTCACATCATGGGATTAACTATAATATTTCATTGCTAATGGTAGTAATGTCATCAAACCACCTCAAGTTTTGTAGATTTTAATATCCAATACACAGCTGTACTCAGAAAATTACACACCACAGAATCAGACATGTAAATTATTTTAGTAAGTTTTGAAGTTTTTAATAACCAATTGAATTTGAGCTCTAAATATGTCAGCATTCTTGCAGATAATGGCCTTCGTGTAATATTGTTTATTGTAGTGTGTTTTGTTTTAGGCTTACTGTTAGGTTTCCTAACAAGCTGTTTTTTACGGTGATGGGTTGTTAGCCCTTCGCCCAACCCCCAAGCTGGAGGACCACCCCTTATCGGCTGTCCACGACTGCTTATTCAATATATTTGCAGCTACCCTCCATATCTGGAAAAGACTAAGTATATGATTATGTCTCGTGACCAGAATATTGTAAGAAATGGAAATATAAAAATTGGAGAATTATTTTTGAAGAGGTGGAGAAGTTCAAATATCTTGGAGCAACAGTAACAAACATAAATGACACTCGGGAGGAAATTAAACCCAGAATAAATATGGGAAATGCCTGTTATTATTCGGTTGAGAAGCTTTTGTCATCTAGTCCTCTGTCAAAAAAATCTGAAAGTTCGAATTTATAAAACAGTTATATTACCGGTTGTTCTTTATGGTTGTGAAACTTGGACTCTCACTTTGAGAGAGGAACATAGGTTAAGGGTGTTTGAGAATAAGGTGCTTAGGAAAATATTTGGGGCTAAGAGGGATGAAGTTACAGGAGAATGGAGAAAGTTACACAACACAGAGCTGCACGCATTGTATACTTCACCTGACATAATTAGGACCATAAAATCCAGACGTTTGAGATGGGCAGGACATGTAGCACGTATGGGCGAATCCAGAAATGCATATAGAGTGTTAGTTGGGAGGCCGGAGGGCAAAAGACCTTTGGGGAGGCCGAGACGTAGATGGGAAGATAATATTAAAATGGATTTGAGGGAGGTAGCATATGATGGTAGAGACTGGATTAATCTTGCTCAGGATAGGGACCAATGGCGGGCTTATGTGAGGGCGGCAATGAACCTGCAGGTTCCTTAAAAGCCAGTAAGTAAGTAAGTAAACATGATAGTAGAAATTTTTGGTCCTGTCCTTCGAAACCGACATCAAGCACTTCTTTCTATCCCTCATCATACATAGAACGTCTTTATACTAATCCTCCTATACTGTAGAAATACCTCGCCTCTGGAATTCGTTACCTAATGACGTCAGGGACTGCCGGACTTTATTACAATTCAAAATTAAATTGGAAAATGTTGTCTTATTTATTGCTTTTTAGGTATTGCTAGAAGTGTTGATTTGTGTGTGTGTGTTTTTTTTACTCTAGATTGAAATTGCAAGTTTCTTGTTTAGGCCTATGTTAGTTAATTAGTTAGGATACAATTAATTATGATACTTAATCCCTCATTTAAAGTTTGTGTGACTGCAACCTGTGTATATTTTTGTGTGGCTTTACTTTGTTTACTTTCTTTCCTTTTTATTTCTATTATTGCATTTGTATTTCTGGTGGTGTGGAAGAGAAGGCCTGATGGTCTTAACTACACCAGAATAAATAAATAAATAAATAAATAAATAAATAAATAAATAAATAAATAAATAAAAATATAAATAAATAAATAAATAAGACCACCTCTGTGGTGTAGGGGTCAGCATGCTGGTCTCTTACGCAGAGGGCCCGGGTTCGATTCCCGGTCGGATTGAATTTCCTGGTTGAGGTTTTTCAGGGTTTTTCCTCAACCTTAAGGCAAATGCCAGGAAATTCGGGCCACAACATCCCTGAAAATCACCGGCCTCATTCATCACCGAAATCATATTCATAACAAATCAGTCATACATTTGCAGTCGCCATCTAGTTCACAACAATAGAACCAGTCTAAACAATAGTACACAGGCCTTCGGATTTCAACCAAAGATTAACTCGCGATATGACCAAAGATGTTACAGCGAGTATAAATAACAGCGAGGCAAAAAAAAAGTAAACAAATAAATAAGTAAATCATTAAATAATAAATAAATATATAAGTAAATAAATAAATATTTAAATAAATAAATAAATAAGAATATCCCCATCTGTAGCCCGTTTCTCCAGGAGAAAGCAAGAGAGATTTCTAACACATAATTACCGATTAGTGATACATTTACCGCTAACAAAAAACGGTTAGAATGTTTCCGAAAGCAGAATAACACATGTATAGTCCCGACTCTGTTATTCCCGGCGTGACTCCTCCTCTTTGCTTACGTCTTAGGCAGTGAAGGCTCTATAAAGTCTAGGTAGGTAGTATCGTTCGCCATTTTTGTTCTTTCGTTGCCTAGCTACCATACGAGGGATCTATTTGCCACACCGTTAAACATTATCATGTCGTAGCTCCTATGATAATAAATCAAACGCACTGTAATTCAGCAAATAATTGAGCGGCAAATAACGTCCTCGTGTGCTTTCTACGAACGCTAACGAAAGAGCTAAAATGGCGGGCGATTATATTAAGTATTTATCGAGCCTTAAGAAATGAATATCGTCTTCATAAGCGAATCACAAGACGCACACGTTTAAATGTAGCCGACCTGCAACGCGATTGGCTGCCGGAAATTAGAGCGACGGGACTATAACATTCAATGTTGTGTGTGGCGAATCGAATGGTGTTGATCTTCAAGAAGTTGGAGTATACTTACTCTCTTTGCAATTCTTTCGATTCATGGAAAAAAAAAATGGCAAACTATTCGCATTGTTGTACTTATCAGTAGCATTAATAATTAAGTGATCGCATTAATCGTTTTCTATACGAAAGTTTAACAGACTGTTTGATTCTTTTGTTTAGCGGCTGTAGAATTCACCTCACTGCTTTGGTTGGATGGGCAATAAGTAGGCAATAAAATAGAAAAGCATGGATGACAGCTGAAATTTTTTGTGAGTGGCTGGAGGAAATGTACATGCAAAGGGCTGGACGAAAAATGCTGTTGTTAGTTGATAATGCAAGGAATCATGTTGATTTTAATCTGTCGAATGTCACTGATGAAAACATTTTCATTGCGGACAAAACTGAAGCTAGAATTACGATCGAAGACTTTATCATTTATTTCACCAGTCACATACCCGACGGTGTTAGCTTTAAATGCGGAAAGTATGCGAACTACTGTGTGTTGAGGGTGGGAAGAGCTATGACCAGTCCTCGTTTGGAATGCAATACTGGCTGTGTGGCTATGGAGTTCGGTACAATCAAATGTATGTAAGTACTGTACTTCGTATTTTTCTGAAAAAAACAAGAGAAAGATGGTCGGATAATCCACCAATCGGTTAATAGGGTGACGGATAATCGAGGTTCTATTGGAATTTGTTTCAAGTTCTTATTATATAAATTTGTCATTATTATTATTATTATTATTATTATTATTATTATTATTATTATTATTATTAATCTCATCATCGTCCTTGCAGGTATTAGGCCTAGTGGCCTATTACGGTCTCTGTCCATCTTTTCAGGGGGCGTCCCAAAGATCGTCTTCCATGTGGTATATAGCGGAGGATTTGTCTTGGGAGTCTGGAACGGTCCATTCTATTGACATGGTTAAGCCATTTTTGTCTATAGTGGTTGAGATGTTCATAAATAGGTGTAATTTTCAATTCTTTTGTAATTAGTTCATTCCTTTTGTGATCAAGCAAGCTGTAGCCGGCAGTCCTCCTTAGAAATCTCATTTCCGCAGTTGTTAGGCGTTGAACATCTGAGTTTCGGACAGTCCAGGCCTCACTACCATACATGAGGACAGGTCTTGCTAGAACTTTATGTGCTTTTATCCTGGTATGTTTTTGGGTTTTCGTGGTTGTGAAAACCTGATTATTATTATTATTATTATTATTATTATTATTATTATTATTATTATTATTATTATTATTATTATTATTATTATTATTTAATGTACTGAAATGTAACAACCATAAAGAATTTACCAGGAAATATGGACAGTATTTAAGTTCCTTTGCTTTACAACGTTATTCTTCTGGACTCACAAACAACGTTTTTCTACTGTAAATGTTTGAAAAATTGTGTTATTTCGAAGATGAAAGCAAATGGTGTGAATACTTACTGAAGTATTATTTTGAATAAATTTTATTCAGCTTCCTCCAAGTGAAGGCTGCCTAGAAAACAAAGCTTACCATAAAAGCGTTGTTTTTTTTTTTTTTTTAGTAAATGGTAGGTAAACAATTATAATGAAGAAAAAGAAAACAATGGAGAAGGAAAACAAAAAGAAATAACACAATTATAAATAATTGAAAACGACTAAGCAAAACATCATTAATTCCAGAATAAACATAAAATTTCATAGTATCTATTTGCTATCAGGTGAACACAGTCGTCTATTTAGCACTAGTTGCTAGACTCAACTTAAGTGAGCAGATCGCCATAGGAAAGAGATCAGTCTATTTAAGTGTGGAGATGGTTTCTTAGGATTTTTATAGATCCCTCCACTGCAGACATAGATACTTCAGTGACAAGAGTTTGTCCTAGACCAAACTGCTTGCAAAAATGCGCGAATCTTTTTGTGATGGTCCCTCTAGCCCCAATCAGTAATCCAGTAACTTCGATCGACGCTAAATGATATGTTTTCTTATAATATGGTATATTATAACACTGTCATATTTTGTAATATTTAACAATGTTAGTATGGAATAAACATAGTTTTAATTTCCTGACAAACTGTAAAAACTAACTTACAATGTTATTCTAGGCAGCCATTCAATTTTCAAGTTCTCGGTATTTCTTGCTTTTGTTTTGATAGAAATCATACTTACTTACTTACTTACTTGCTTACTTACTTACTTACAAGGAACCCGGAGGTTCATTACCGCCCTCACATAAGAACGCCATTGGTCCCTATCCTGAGCAAGATTAATCCAGTCTCTATCATCATATCCCACCTCCCTCAAATCCATTTTAATATTATTTTCCCATCTACGTCTCGGCCTCCCCAAAGGTCTTTTTCCCTCCGGCCTCCCAACTAACACTCTATGTCCATTTTGAATTCGCCCATACGTGCTACATGCCCTGCCCATCTCAAACGTCTGGATTTAATGTTCCTAATTATGTCAGGTGAAGAATACAATGCGTGCAGTTCTGTGTTGTGTAACTTTCTCCATTCTCCTGTAACTTCATCCCTCTTAGCCCCAAATATTTTCCTAAGCACCTTATTCTCAAACACCCTTAACCTATGTTCCTCTCTCAAAGTGAGAGTCCAAGTTTCACAACCATAAAGAACAATCGGTAATATAACTGTTTTATAAATTCTAACTTCCAGATTTTTTGACAGTAGACTGGATGATAAAAGCTTCTCAACCGAATAATAACACGCATTTCCCAGGTATTTGAATTTTTCCACCTCTTCAAAAGATAAATTTCCAATTTTTATATTTCCATTTCCTACAATATTCTCGTCACTAGACATAATCATATACTTTGTCTTTTCGGGATTTACTTCCAAACCTCTCTCTTTACTTGCTTCAAGTAAAATTCCCGTATTTTCTCTAATCGTTTGTGGTTTTTCTCCTAATCATATACGAGAAATAGAAATCATGTATGACAAATTTATTTTGTACGAATACGAGTTTTCAAATTCTATAAAAAAAATTAAAAGCTTTTTGATGCAAAACTGGCCAACGCTCTGCGAAAAAATGGTAATTCCATCAGCAGATACTATTTCGATGAGTTTTTGCTTAATATATTTTTTGGAAATTCAGCCATTTGAACGCAATTGATTCAGCATCCATCTGCGTTTTGTTTTGAGTTTCTTCCGGAAAATACCGAAATGCTGTTTTTACATTCGTATTTCGGGCAATATCCGTTGACTTTATTTAAAACTATAGTTATTTGCGGTTTTCCAGGGATTTGTATTTTTCGAATGGAGTCGAGAATTGATACGGTAGTTGAAGATGGGTCGTAAACTGAATTCTGCGCCTTTAAAAAATTTTGAGAACCATAGAATAAAAACATTTATTCAGTACAAATATTCTCGGAATATAATGTCTAAATTATGTACAAAATTATCCAGAAAATAACACTTTTCAATATAACTTAATCAAATAAAATAATTGCAATATTTTACTTTGTTAACGACCAACTTCTCTCAAAAGTGGATGCATTGTCGTCTAATCTGCTACATATAAAACTTCCATGTTGTTTAAAAAAGGTTAAAGTTGTATGACGTGCCCCTGGTAGCGGTTTTACCCAGAATACATTCATTATACGTATGTTATCATCAATCTAAGGCATATGTTAAATTCTTAATTTCGGAGTACCTCAAGGTTCAAATCTTGGCCCACTATTATTCTTGATTTATATTAATGATTTACCTAAAGTAATTAAATATTCAAAATGTTTACTTTCTTGCTGATGATCTAAAGATATTTAAATCAATACAGAATGTGTCCGATTTAGAATTTCTACAAATTGATATTAGCAATGATTTTAAATAATGGGTTAAATTTTAATATTAAAAATGTTGTTACATGACTTATACATGGACTACATCTTATTTAAGAGGTACAGTAATTATACAATGAATGATGAACCATTACAACGAATATATTATTGTGTGAAAGATCCCGGTGTAACTATTAATCATAATTTAACTTTTTCATAGTCACATATTTAATATAACAAAATAATGCTTTCAAAAATCTGAGATTTATTATTAGAAATTCAAAAAATTTACAAAACACTTCGACTTTGACGCTTCTTTTTAATTGTCATGTTCGCGCTAAATTGGAATATGCCTCTGTAATTTGGTCACCCACTTGCAAATCACATCGTAATCAAATTGAAAAAATTCAAAAACGATTCTCTAGATATCTGTATTTTAGAAGATATCATTGTTCAGCCCTCCATAACAAAATTTCGTACAACAATCTACTTGCTGAATTTAATTTAATGTCTCTTGCCAGTCGTAGATTACTTGCTGAGCAACTTTTATTGTATAAAATATTCAACGGTGTACTGGATAACAGCGAAATATTATCACAAATCCAGATTAACGCTAGAACATCACATTTAAGAAATCGTCAATTGTTATATTATAAAAAACCAAACACTTCAGCACATAAAAATTCATCAGTGTTAAAAATGTGTTCAAATTTTGATGAAATATGTAAAACATGGGATCTAGATTTCTGCATTTCTTACATGGAATACAAACATTTTCTTATTAATATACTGAAGGTTGTTGATTTTATATAATATTGCTATTTGTTACTCTGTAATTTACCAATTATAACTACATTTTACATTTTTGGCTATGATATCTATATTTAACTATTTTTCATGTATTTTATTTTGTATTTTTCATTTTGTATCTATATCTGTATCTCTTATTTAGGTAGTATCTATTTGTCTGTTCTTTTTTTTTTCTTTCCTTTCCTCATTTTCCATTTTAATTTTTATTTACACTTGTATCTGTTTCATCTCTTTTTTTTCCATGTTATCTATGTTTTTTTTTATTTTTTGTAAACTAATATCTGTACTGTCTATTATAATTGGGGCTTGCCCTGTTATAGGCATAAATAAATAAATAAATAAATAAATAGATAAATAAATAAATAAATTTCAACATTTTACATTTCAATTTCCTTTCTGTATTGCTGAGGCTTATTTTCCAGTTCAAGTCTCGCAACCTTATATACGTTCGTGTTCGAGCAAAGCAGAGTACAACCTCTTGTGCAATATTAATATGAGGCAACTTTTCCATTGTCTTGCTGGCTAGTTTACTGAATATAAACTTCTCGTATGATAGTGAATTGCCATGAAATTTATTAAATTCAGCTTCTATTGTTCTTGCTACTTCCATGAGTTCATCACTGGGATACAAAAGTTTACCCCTTGAAATGAACGGGAGCCAATCTGGCTCATCCTTATTAAATGTAAGCTCCTTTGTTAATGTTCCTAAGTTTGTATATTTGTCTCTGAACCTATGAGCTACATATCCTGCTATGTATTTTAAACCATCTTGGTTTATTCGCTCTTTGAAATGTGAAAAATCAAATTCATCTAACAAATCTTTGTGTTGATCTGTCATTTCAAAGCAACTCATGTCCATTTCAACAATTTCGTAATTTGACTCAACAAATGAACCAGCAAATAGTTTTTCTTCATCTGTAGCACTCATGACATTAGGAATATGTTTGGCTACATTTACTAATGCACTCTGGGAAAAACAGGTGTCGGTTTCTGTTTTCATTGGTTTAATCAAACATTTTTCATTGATGCCCTCCTCGGTATTCCTATTTATAGTAAAAACTGAAGCAGAGTGCTTGCCCAGAATGTACCATTTCAGTCTATGTTTAATGTCCAAAGGAGTTGGGTGATCATTTGAGCCTCCTGCTCCTCTAATACATGAAAAAAAAAGTTCTCTAAAAGGTCTTGATTTAGACGATAAGTTATGATGTAATCAACTTTGTACATTGACTTCAAATATTCAAAAAAGTTAACTAGGGAACTGTTGCTTAGTAGAATTCCTGTTTGAAATGGCAGTAAACTTTCACGTCGACCAACTCTCATGGACATTATCAACTTATTGACATCATTTAGTAAAGTGATTTGCTTTTCTATGTCAGTACCAAATGCATTTTTTCCTGAATCAATTCCAAATTTGCTTCTGGCATTAAATAAATCAAACCAGTCATTTACTAATTTTATCAATCTACCAGCTTCTTCCCAATCTATGTTTTTCATGAAACGTTTCATTCCACATCATTCAATAGCCTTCGATATCTGATTTGAAAGTACCTGGGCTGCAGGCCGAACTTTTTGTCTTTCTGATCCCTTTATATCTAAATGATATCTGTTAATTTTATGTGCAACAGTGAGTTCAGAAGAAGACATAGAAATCAGTAGTTCTAAACATTCCCTGTTCACCTCTTTTCCATTTGGCAACTTAAATCCCTGGTCTAACAAATGATTTCTAACAAGTTTCAATAAATGAGGAATATCTGCAAATACAAACACCTTTAAGGAATCGTTGTTCGGATGACTGAAAAAACATTATTATGTGCAATGTTAAGCTCAGTCCACAAGCCCCTATTCCCAAACCCCATGTCACTTGTTATGGCTACAACAATGAAACCCACAGAATATAGATTTGATATTATTTCAAAAATAATATTTTTTTTAATGTTTTGGTCAAATGCGTAATATATAGGTTGCTTCCATTGACCTATCAAACCTCGTGCCATGACAGTTTGACAAGTTTTGTGTGGGCCAAGTTTCTGTTCAGTACTTGTGACAATACATATACGATTTGAAATATGTATTTCATCAAATGTTAGTACAGTCAGGCGTTCAAACTCTGCCAGCCCTACTGATTTGTGTTTCATTAATTTTAATACATCATGCAATACACCATTCTCTAAATTTAAACATTTAGCCCAATCTCGCAATGTTGTGAGTCCTGGTAGGGGATAGTTATTACCTCTTAAAAATCGGTAGGCTTTAGGACTTACACTTCTTAATGATATTGCTGCTGCTATTTCGTCAGAACACCAATTGATTTTCTTCCCTTCCTTTGGACTTAATAAATGTTTTATTTATGTTAACTAAATTACACCCAGAACTTCTAACATGTAACCCACTAACATATAACAAGAAAATTAGAAACGTGTTAATATCTTCAATTTGATTAAATAAATTTATAGTCTATGTGTATGAATTAATCAACCTATATTATATTTGTATTCTATAATTTTGACATATATTAGTCCTACTTTTCACGTGCGATATTATTCTTCTCTAGTGTTAATATTATATTATATAATTCCATTGCCGCTGTAATTATATTGTAGTTCCTATTTTATTTTACTTATTTATTTATATTATTATTATTATTATTATTTTATTATTTTAATATTATATCTGAACTGCAACCGAGCACGAGCGCTGCTCATTCGGTCTCAAATTTTGTTAATACTACTGTATCTTCCTTTTATATTGCTTGTATTATTTTATTTGTATTTCTCTTTGTTTGTTTTGTAATTATATTTCTTTATTCTGTATATTTGAATTTAAATAAATAAATAAAATTTGACCAGGAGTGAAGATTTTCCCCAGCATTGCCTCAGTTTCTTGGTAACGGTTGTTCTTCAGATCCGCAATTTCTTTCTTCAGTGCCAAATTTTCTGCATACAAATCATTGTATTTCTGTTTCAAAATTTCGGTCTCTTCACGTATAATATTAATATTTTCAAAGCGTGGACTTCGTCTTCATGAGTACGAGTGCTGAAAAAATAAATACATTTGTAGACTTTCCAGTTTGTTTAAGCTTATAAGGAACTACAGTATACTCTTTTCACAAGACAATGTTTACTTAAGGGAATCGGCTACTGCTGCATGAGAGCGAAAATTGAAAAAATACCCAAGGATGTAACAGAATATGAACTTATGACATCACTCTTACAGTGATCTGACAGACACAGTGCTTTCGTTTCTTCGGCTACTGCTCTTCCAAGTACTACATTATCTTTTTCGATTGGATATTGGGTTAGGCGAGAGCGGGTACAATCCCATAAACACCCCGGCAGTTTCCCGGCCTATTGTGCCAACTCTAAAATGTGAAGAGGAGAAGAACTCCGAAGGTGTCATGGTTTTCCAACAAGCAATCCACAGACTCCACATCTCCCCCTCCCAAATGGTCCGTATCTCTATTTGTAAACGACACAGGTCATCTTCCGAATCTGATGAGTTCTGGACAATGACCCCGAGGTACAGGATCGGGCAGATCTTCCCAGTGGTTTAGGAATCTATGGAGAAGATCGGTGGGAGATCCGCCAGGTATATAAATCCACCTATAGTTGCAACCTATGCATAGGCAGATGAAATGATATGAAAGGAAGGAAGTGAAGGGTTGGAGGAACGAAGCAGGATAAATAGAAGAACCCTGAAAATCCCAAGTTTGTCCACTACAAACATCACTCCACCCTCACCGAGGTTCGAACTTGGCTAAGCGATCATGATCACCTAGTATTCCAGTAAACTGAGCTACTGGGAAGGCATCACATTATCTTAGTTTTATTTTATGTGTAATATAATTATACGCACATACTGTATTATTTAAATTAAACTAAAATGTTTACGAACAAAAACAAACCTTACCTTACTAAATCATTCTCATTCACAAATGTACCCTCAGATTGCATTGCTTCTGCAAGTGTTACATTATTTGTGGTTATTTCATTTGCAATCATTTTACGACGCCTCTTCTCCAACCTGATCGATCTACTTTCGGCTTCTTCCAGTGATCTTTTCCTTTTTGTAGTTTCCGAGGATTTCGGAATGTTTTCGTTAGGAATGGCATCTGGTTTTAAATTTCTACTGTTCGCTGGAATATAGTTCAACAATAGCTCTCTTAAGGGTATTTCAAAACTATCTGCAGTGAAATGACGAGAGCATACATGAGCTGAAAATAATAATAATAATAATAATAATAATAATAATAATAATAATAATAATAATACTTACTTACAAATGGCTTTTAAGGAACCCGAAGGTTCATTGCCGCCCTCACATAAGCCCGCCATCGGTCCCTATCCTGTGCAAGATTAAGCCAGTCTCTATCATCATACCCCACCTCCCTCAAATCCATTTTAATATTATCCTCCCATCTACGTCTCGGCCTCCCTAAAGGTCTTTTTCCCTCCGGTCTCCCAACTAACACTCTATATGCATTTCTGGATTCGCCCATACGTGCTACATGCCCTGCCCATCTCAAACGTCTGGATTTCAAGTTCCTAATTATGTCAGGTGAAGAATACAATGCGTGCAGTTCTGTGTTGTGTAACTTTCTCCATTCTCCTGTAACTTCATCCCGCTTAGCCCCAAATATTTTCCTAAGCACCTTATTCTCAAAAACCCTTAACCTATGTTCCTCTCTCAGAGTGAGAGTCCAAGTTTCACAGCCATATAGAAGAACCGGTAATATAACTGTTTTATAAATTCTAACTTTCAGATTTTTGGACAGCAGACTGGATGATAAGAGCTTCTCAACCGAATAATAACACGCATTTCCCATATTTATTCTGCGTTTAATTTCCTCCCGAGTGTCATTTATATTTGTTACTGTTGCTCCAAGATATTTGAATTTTTCCACCTCTTCGAAGGATAAATCTCCAATATTTATATTTCCATTTCGTACAATATTCCCGTCACGAGACATAATCATATACTTTGTCTTTTCGGGATTTACTAATAATAATAATAATATTAATAATAATAATAATAATAATAATAATAATAATAACAATTTTATTGTAATGGTACTACTACTAATAATAATAATAATAATAATAATAATAATCAATTTATTGTAATGGTAATAATAACAATAATAATAATAATAATAATAATAATAATAATAATAATAATTGTATTGTAATGGTACTAATAATAATAATAATAATAATAATAATAATAATAATAATAATAATAATAATAATAAATGTATTGTAATGGTAATAATAATAATAATAATAATTTTATTGTAATGGTACTACTACTACTACTACTAATAATAATAATAATAATAATAATAATAATAATAATAATAAATTTATTGTAATGGTAATAATAATAATAATAGTTTTATTGTAATGGTACTAATATTAATAATAATAATAATAATAATAATAATAATAATAATAATAATGATAATAATAATAATAAATGTATTGTAATGGTAATAATAATAATAATAATTTTATTGTAATGGTACTACTACTACTACTACTACTACTAATAATAATAATAATAATAATAATAATAATAATTTTATTGTAATGGTAATAATAATAATAATAGTTTTATTGTAATGGTACTAATATTAATAATAATAATAATAATAATAATAATGATAATAATCAATTTATTGTAATGGTAATAATAACAATAATAATAATAATAATAATAATAATTGTATTGGAATGGTACTAATAATAATAATAATAATAATAATAATAAATGTATTGTAATGGTAATAATAGTAATAACAATTTTATTGTAATGGTACTACTACTACTACTACTACTACTAATAATAATAATAATAATAATAATAATAATAATAAATGTATTGTAATGGTAATAATAATAATAACAATTTTATTGTAATGGTACTACTACTACTACTACTACTAATAATAATAATAATAATAATAATAATAAATGTATTGTAATGGTAATAATAATAATAACAATTTTATTGTAATGGTACTACTACTACTACTACTACTACTAATAATAATAATAATAATAATAATAATAATAATAAATTTATTGTAATGGTAATAATAATAATAATAATAATAGTTTTATTGTAATGGTACTAATATTAATAATAATAATAATAATAATAATAATAATAATAATAATAATAATTGTGGTGGTAATAATAATATTAATAGTCTCCACATCAATCATGTTTAATACATATATCAATGTGTGCATTCAAATGTTTCTATTGTCAAGCGAAACACTTTATCAAGTATTTTACTGTTATGTACGTTATGAAGTTTAAATCGTAAGTCAGAATAAACATTCTTGTTTCAGAAATTCTAACTTACCGTGTTTTAAATTGAACTTGTCTGCACTTCGACAAGCAGTGATCACGTGCTCGCTAAGTCTTTGTTCTTCGGAAATCCCTAATATTTTATGTCGCTTCCTTTTGTTTTCTTCGAGTGGCTGTTACAGCCATACATAGCACAGCCCGGCATTCTAGTGCATATTTCTCTCGCATAGGTAAAAAAAAAAAATCACACAATATTAGGACACACCTGTCACCATAACTATGTTTAAAGCTACTGTTGTGCTCGATTCCCAGCTCTGACCTCCCAGTGTGACGTCACATGCGCAGACCGGACGCATTTGTGTCAACGATCCGTCACACCAGTATTCTTCCACCACGAGACGATACAAGTCATATATGCAGCAGGGCATATTTAAATGACTGCTCAGTTGGAAAGAGCGCTCAGCGCGCAGAGCTGAGAGGTACTGAGTTCGATTCCCGGTGCCGGTACGAATTTTTCTCGTATTAAATAGTAATAATACATATTGGCTACTTCATAGTAGCCGTGTAGTATTCAGTGAGATAGGCGAGATCTCATACAAAATGAATATGTGATGCAAAACCTAACGTCTTACAGCCTCAGTCTTTCGAAACTAAGAAAACTGAAAAGACAATTGCTTTAATCAAACCTATACACAGCAATTCACAGGGTAGGAGAAGAGACAACAGAAGAATTGAAACAGGGACAGCAGTACGACAAGGATGCCCTTTATCACCTACACTATTCTACATCTACTTGTAGGATTTAGTGAAGAATTGTTTTCAGAACATGTGAGGAGTGATAGTAGGAGGATGAAGAATGATGTCTATAAGATTTGCTGATGATATGGCGTTGTTATCAGAAGAGAAGATGATACTAAGGGATATGCTGCTAGAACTAATTGATGGCTGTCGGCAGTATGGAAAATTTTATGTTACGGTTTATTTAAGGACGCTCGCAACTGCCGAGGTTTCATCAGCTAGTCGGTGTGCCGCAATTTTGTCCCGGAGGAGTTCTTTTACATGCCTGTAAATCTACTGACATGATCCTGTCGCATTTAAGCACAGATTGGGCCGGGATCGAAACCTTAACCTCGAGTACAGAAGGTCAGCGCTATACCAACTGCGCTACCGAGGCCGACGGCGGTATGGAATAAAGATAAATGCCAACAAGACGAAGACCATGGCCATAGGAAAAAAAGTAAGGAAGGTAAACTTCCGAATTCTAAATGAGGCAGTACAGCAAGTTGACAGCTTCAAATACTTGGGGTGCAGTATAAGCAGTACATTAGGTGCTGCCAAGAACTCAAAAGCAGTACAGCAATGGCAAAGGAAGTTTTTAATAGAAAAAAGAGATCTTCTGCGGATCTCTGGAGAAAGAAGTAAGAATGAGGAGTGCTTTGTGTGGATTGTAGCATTGTATAGAACAAAAACATGGACATTGCGACGGAGTGAAGAGAAGCGACTAGAAGCATTTGAAATGTGAGTTTGGAAAAGGATGGAGCATATCAAATTTACAGTCACAATAAGAAACCAAGCTGTGTTGGAAAGAGTGGATGAAGAACGAATGATGCTGAAACTGAGCAGAAAGAGGAAAAGGAATTGGTTGAGAAGAAACTGCCTTCTGAAGTATGCACTGGAAGGATTGGTGAACGGGAGAAGAGTTCGGGGCAGAAGAAAATACAAGATGGTAAACGACGTTAAGATATATGGATCAAATGAGGAGACAAAGAGGATGGCAGAAAATAGGAAAACTGGAGAATGCTGGGTTTGCAGTGAAATACAGACCTGCCCATGTGCAGAACACTATGAATGAACGAATAATTTTTCTTAATTATTAGGTTTAAAGAGATAGACGAATGAGTTACAATTCGTACAGTGCTCACATTTAAATACAGGTACAACAGTGGTCCGCATTACTTTACTCGCGTGTCAGTCCCACATTACGCCAGCAGAGTGGAAGGGTAAGACATGATCTCCGACCCATTACTAATCACTTGTTCATTCAATGTTACGCAGTCTGGGTATACTCTCCCTCCTATCTTCACCTTTGCTGTGTATTGCGGGCTGTACTTTATATGACGTAATCCTCGCTGACCACAGGTTTACAGTAACCATCGAAATCATAAAATTTCACACACAACAGTTATCTGAATGTATTCAGTTAAAATAATGTTAATCTTCAGGTTCTATACATGTTTTGACGCTATTTCCGCCTAATTTTCGGGAACACATACTGTACTTGTACCCTACATTCTAATAAAATTGTCTCGTATTTCTAAATTTTAAATAAATATATGGGGATACTGTTACATGGAAAATATGTTTCATAGTCAGGTCCATACTTCACTTTTCATCCAATAAAATTAAAAATTTCACGATATTCTATCATATATTACTCTTTTATTTAACATAAAATTAATTATTTTTTTTATTACTTGCCACAACATAAACAATTTTATGGGAATTTATTAGTAGACTAATAAAATTGTGAATTAAAGTGATTCATGAATTTATACCAATCAATTGTTTGTAACGAATGAATATTCCATAATTAAGCTATCAGTCATATTTGTCAGTTTATTCTACACGACACAACAAATTCACGAAGAAAATCCTCCGAAATTAAAGTCTATAATTAGTTGTGATGACACTTAAAGTAAATTTACAAGTTCCTAACAAAGCAATGCTGATATAAGAACTAGATATTTTTCACTTTGTCAAAACTGTCACTTCGAACTGTAACAAACTAAAATTAAGTCAAGATTTGTGTGTGTCGAGTGTGTAAAGAATGACAAATGTTTCCATATCAATCATTCGTAATAATAAATATCTCACAATGCCGGCAGTTTCTATGGAAACTTCAAGACAAACGTAAGCTGAGGCGTGATGTTCATGGAAGACAATCAAGCAAGATCGCTAATTTCGTATTATTGAAGGTGAGTTGAACGTCATCCCACTCAACTCTCTCCACGGGCTACACTCGAGTTCCTCACATTATTAAATTCTAGTTACGATCGGGTATCCGTAAAACACCGCCGCCATCATGACTTAAACAAAGCGGCCTACTCCGGTCCAACATTCTTGACCTTTCTAAACTAATTATAGGCAGATACTTCCAGTACGCAAAAAACATGCTAGTTCACTAATGTTACATTTTACAGGGTAGTATTTCTTAACATTAACACACTGATAGGACATCATTAGTTGTACTTAGGGATGTATTTCAGACTTGGCTGGCCCAGGCAGCGTTAAGGTATATTTTTCGAGGAGAGTTGGTGTCACGACACATTTTTTTTATTTACTTATTTTATTTATTTTTTTTTTTTTTGCCAAAAGTTATATTTCATTCGTATTTAAATATTTGACAGTGAAATGTACTCCGCAGTGGTGTCTCGACGGTCGTCCAATATCAATACAATAAACGTTTCCAAATTAAAAAATGCCGCAGTGGTGGCAAGAAATTGATAAAAAATAAAAAAGCCTTCCCAATATATTTATATAGTTACGATATTTTTGGACTATAGTCAATCACGTGTTCACCTCTCGGCACTCGAATTCAAACCTATACAAGTATTTCTTCTAAATCAACATATGACCATTACCTCCCTAATGGAACAAACACAACTCTTCTTGATACATCTATATTACAGTACAGAATGAAAGATCGGTTAAATAACCAGCTGTCCTAATATAATTCGAGAGTTATTTTAAGCCCGTAAAACTTACAGCCCATATAATAGTACATTATGCAACGAGCCTAAAACGATAGTAATTAAGAAGTGAGACTGGATGTTTATGAAACGAGCGAAAGCGAGTTTCATAATTTTCATAAGAGCTTCTTAATTACCATTATAGGCGAGTATCATACGACTTTTTATGCTCGACCATATTTCTAACTTGAAATTATTCAGATGTATACATTTTATTTGCATCTGACAAGTGACCTTGTTCTAGGTCGTGAAATGTGAGATGTGCGCAGACGCGAAAGAATTTATTTTTTCCGAGGAACAATAATGTCATTGACCTTGATGTAATCCCGTTAAACTTGATATAACCTTAATTATTGAATTCGACATTGAAAAACGAGATGACAAATTGAATTTATTTGAATATTACTTACAATTAACGCTAATTATTATAGTAACAGAACATAACATTCTGCGACAGTATTGGATTTCCAGCCTCCGTGACTTTTCGCTAATTCTCTTTCGATTGCATATCCGAGAAAAATCGATACTTGCGGTTTTATAACGGTACAAAGCTGAGTTGTCATTGGCTGAACACCTGTAAGCTGAGTTGTCATTGGCTGAACATCTGTACTTTAATGAGTAGGTGTACTTTAATGACATGCATTGAAGGACTGCTACCAGGTGTATAATTACTACATTTCGGCATGGTCGAGCATAAAGTAGCATGTTTAGTACAAACTGTACAACTTTCAGGTGTCTTTATTTCTAGTGGCTAATTTCACTATTCCTGGTAGGTCTAATTTCTTTGTTCGAACTTCTGCAAAAGCAGAGAGACAGATGTCGAAACAGCAACAACAGAGATCTTGTGTTTCGAGTCACCAACGAACATATGTTCCAATTCGAGTCAGTAAAGACAGATATTTCAATTCAAATCACCATCGACAAAGTTGTTTCAATAAAGTTCAAATGTACAATGACACACGTTTCAATTCGAGATAGTGACGACACATGTTTCAATATTCTATTCCAGTCAGCGGCGAAAACTTTGCGCCAAACAGCGGTTCTCCAATTGCCAGAGATAGCGGTGTCACATTTGCCAGCGGCAGCAGTGTCAGAGTTGGCAGAGGCAGCGGTGTCGGTGTTCCCGCAGGCAGTGTCATCGGTGTCGTCAGACGCAGCTGTTTCCGTATTGCTACATGCAGCTGTCCGGTATTTCTAGCTGCAGCTGTCCGGTATTTCTTGCTGCAGCTGTCCGGTATTTCTAGCTGCAGCTGTCCGGTATTTCTAGCTGCAGCTGTCCGGTATTTCTAGCTGCAGCTGTCCGGTATTTCTATCTGCAGCTGTCCGGTATTTCTAGCTGCAGCTGTCCGGTATTTCTAGCTGCAGCTGTCCGGTATTTCTAGCTGCAGCTGTCCGGTATTTCTAGCTGCAGCTGTCCGGTATTTCTAGCTGCAGCTGTCCGGTATTTCTAGCTGCAGCTGTCCGGTATTTCTAGCTGCAGCTGTCCGGTATTTCTAGCTGCAGCTGTCCGGTATTTCTAGCTGCAGCTGTCCGGTATTTCTAGCTGCAGCTGTCCGGTATTTCTAGCTGCAGCTGTCCGGTATTTCTAGCTGCAGCTGTCCGGTATTTCTAGCTGCAGCTGTCCGGTATTTCTAGCTGCAGATGTCCGGTATTTCTAGCTGCAGCTGTCCGGTATTTCTAGCTGCAGCTGTCCGGTATTTCTAGCTGCAGCTGTCCGGTATTTCTAGCTGCAGCTGTCCGGTATTTCTAGCTGCAGCTGTCCGGTATATCTAGCTGCAGCTGTCCGGTATTTCTAGCTGCAGCTGTTCGGTATTGCTACCTGCAGCTGTTTCATTATTGCCAGAGTCGGCGGCTTCTGTGTTGCCAGAGGCAACGGAATCTGCGTTACCAGATGCTACGGTGCAGCGGTTGCCTGAAGCGGCAGTGTCAAATTTGACAGATGCGCCGAAGTAGCACTTGAGAGAAGAGAACCAGTAACACTTCAGAGATGCTGCGGAGTAAATCTTGAGAGAATGGGCGGAGTAACAGTTAAGAGATGCGGCGAACTAATATTTGAGAGAAGGGGCCGAGTAACAGTTCAGAAATGCTGCTGAGTAACAGTTAAGAGATGTGGTGGAGTATCACTTCAGCCTAAGGGGCTCAGTAAGACTTCATAGATGCGGCGGAGTAACTCTTCAGAGAACGGGCTTTGTAATAGTTCAGAGATACGCGGGAAAAACAGTTCAGAGAAGCGGCGGGGTAAAATCTGCGAAACGCGGCGGAGTAACAGTTCAGAGATGCGGCGAAGTTAAAGCTGTGAGAAGCGGCGGAGTAACAGTTGAGACATGCGGAAGTGTAAAAGCTGTGAGAAGCGGCGGAGTAACAGTTGAGACATAAGGCGGAATAAAAGCTGTGAGAAGCGGAGAAGTAACAGTTGAGACAAGTGGCGGTGTAAAAGCTATGAAAAGCGGCGGAGTAACAGTTGACACATGAGCGGTGTAAAAGCTGTGAGAAGCGGCGGACTAACAGTTGAGACATGCGGCGGTGTAAAAGCTGTGAGAAGCGGCAGAGTAACAGTTGGCACATAAGGCTGTGTAAAAGCTGTGAGAAACGGCAGATTACAGTTGAGACATGCGGCGAAGTAAAAGTGTGAGAAGGGGCGGAGTAACAGTTGATACATAGGGCGGAGTAAAAGCTGTGAGAAGCAGCGGAGTAACAGTTGACACATAAGGCTGTGTAAAAGCTGTGAGAAACGGCAGATTACAGTTGAGACATGCGGCGAAGTAAAAGTGTGAGAAGGGGAGGAGTAACAGTTGATACATAAGGCGGTGTAAAAGCTGTGATAACAGGCGGAGTAACAGTTGAGACATGCGGCGGAGTAAAATCTGTGAGAAGCGGCAGAGTAACATTTGATACATAGGGCTGTGTAAAACCTGTCACAAGTGGCGGAGTAACAGTTGAGACATGCGGCGGAGTGAAACCTGTGAGAAGCGGCAGAGTAACATTTGATACATAGGGCTGTGTAAAACCTGTGACAAGTGGCGGAGTAACAGTTGATACATAGGGCTGTGTAAAACCTGTGACAAGTGGCGGAGTAACAGTTGATACATAGGGCGGTGTAAAAGCTGTGACAAGTGGCGGAGTAACATTTGATACATAGGGCTGTGTAAAACCTGTGACAAGTGGCGGAGTAACAGTTGATACATAGGGCTGTGTAAAACCTGTGACAAGTGGCGGAGTAACAGTTGATACATAGGGCGGTGTAAAAGCTGTGAGAAGCGGCGGAGTAACAGTTGAGACATGCGGCGGAGTAAAACCTGTGAGAAGCGGCGGAGTAACAGTTGAGACATGCGGCGGAGTAAAACCTGTGAGAAGCGGCGGAGTAACAGTTGAGACATGCAGCGGAATAAAACCTGTGAGAAGCGGCAGAGTAACAGTTGATACATAGGGCGGTGTAAAAGCTGTGAAAAGCGGCAGAGTAACAGTTGAGACATGCGGCGGAGTAAAACCTGTGAGAAGCGGCGGAGTAACAGTTGAGACATGCAGCGGAATAAAACCTGTGAGAAGCGGCAGAGTAACAGTTGATACATAGGGCGGTGTAAAAGCTGTGAAAAGCGGCAGAGTAACAGTTGAGACATGCGGCGGAGTAAAAGCTGTGAGAAGCGGCGGAGTAACAGTTGATACATAGGATGGTGTAAAAGCTGTGAGAAGCGGCAGAGTAACAGTTGAGACATGCGACGGAGTAAAACCTGTGAGAAGCGGCGGAGTAACAGTTCAGACATGCGGCGGAGTAAAACCTGTGAGAAGCGGTGTGAGTAACAGTTGATACATAGGGCGGTGTAAAAGCTCTGAGAAACGGCAAAGTAACAGTTGAGACATTCGGCGGAGTAAAACCTGTGAGAAGCGGCGAAGTAACAGTTGATACATAGGGCGGTGTAAAAGCTGTGAAAAGCGGCAGAGTAACAGTTGAGATATGCGGCGGAGTAAAACCTGTGAGAAGCGGCGGATTAACAGTTGATGCTTATATCGGTGTAAAAGCTGTGAGAAGCGGCAGAGTAACAGTTGAGACATGTGGCGGAGTGAAACCTGTGAGAAGCGGCGGATTAAGAGTTGATACATAGGGCGGTGTAAAAGCTGTGAGAAGTGGCGGAGTAACAGTTGAGACATGCGGCGGAGTAAAGCCTGTGAGAAGCGGCGGATTAACAGTTGAGACTTGCGGCGGAGTTAAACCTGTGAGAAGTGGCGGATTAACAGTTGAGACATGCGGCGGAATAAAACCTGTGAGAAGCGGCAGAGTAACAGTTGAGACATGCGGCGGAGTTAAACCTGTGAGAAGTGGCGGATTAACAGTTGAGACATGCGGCGGAATAAAACCTGTGAGAAGCGGCGGAGTAACAGTTGAGAGATTGGGCGGAATAAAACCTGTGAGAAGCGGCGGAGTAACAGTTCAGAGATGCGGCGGAATAAAACCTGTTAGAAGCGGCGGAGTAACAGTTGAGACATGCGGCGGAGTAAACCCTGTGTGCAGTGGCGGAGTAACAGTTGAGAGATGCGGCGGTGTAAAACCTGTGAGAAGCGGCGGAGTAACAGTTCAGAGATGCGGCGGTGTGACAGATTCAATTAACGAGTAACTGGCAAAACTAAAGTTCGCTATGAATTAATGAAATATTGATTGTTAAATTAAATTTTGCAGTGACTGTATTAAAATACTTATCAAACTAATTTAGATGTTTATTAAACAATTTTTGTGTTGGAAACTTATTCCTCAAATCGAGGTCCACTTAGAATTACACAGATGGCGGATTTCGTCTTGGACACTTGACACATTCTTCAATATATGAATAAAATTTCACGAATTATCAATATTATAAAACAGTTTCAAGCTCAGATCATGATTGCTTTATATGCATGCTTTAAATTCTTAAAACATTTATTAGTCCAAAGCCAATTTCAGGATGAGTCCCTGCAATTTCCGCAAATGTCTTATGAGCTGTGTGATTTTAATTAAAGTTAGGCTTAAACATCAATATTTACTGTCTGTTAATGTAATATCATTCATTCTTAATAACGGGTTTCTGATATTACATAACCCTTGCGGAACTTGGAGCGACAAAGATTTACAGAGAATGACATTTTGAGTAGGGAAACAAAATGGAAAAACATGTATTCAAAAGCTGTTTTTCTGTGTATGATTTGGGTTACACCTAAGAGACCAAACTCATGAATATCTCTTATGAACGAACCCAGCCTGCAGAACTCAACGAGTTTCCCCATTGTGAGCATTTTTTGTAATTCCTGCTACTAATTTCGAACGTAACGGATACCAAACACTCCTTGGATACCCTGAGAATAGTTTAATTCTGCCTACAGTACTGAGGATTGTCAATATTGGAACCGAAAGTATTCAAGTGTCTCCAGCAATGGGACATAAGGATAGAAAAGTGCATTGTGTAATGGGATGCAATTGATAGCAAATATTTGTTGAAAATTTTATATGTTGCATAGTAACCAAAGATCTAACTTCTTCGAATGGTTGTACAAGTACGTTTAGGTCAAACTATTTCTTTTTTCACGAAGGTGAAATGTTTTACTCTTTTCCCAACATTCCATTTTATTATGCAGCGAATTATACATATTCCTTTTTAGAGTTTATTTTCCATTAAAATTTAACAGTCTTATCTATACTAATAATAAATCTGTAGCCGAAATTTTTCTGGTAATTTTCGATTTTCCAAAAATAATTGGTCCTAACATATAATTAACCACCCTGAAACCGAAAATCGCTTTTTTGAAATTTTTGTTTGTATGTCTGTCTATGTTTGTTACCTTTTCACGCGATAATGGCTGAACCGATTTCGATTAAAATTGGAATATAAATTAAGTTCGTTGTAACTTAGATTATAGGCTATATGGCATTCAAAATACATTATTTAAAAGGGGGATTATAAGGGGGCCTGAATTAAATAAATCGAAATATCTCGCTTATTATTGATTTTTCTGAAATATGTTACATAACAAAAGTTTCTTTAAAAATGATTTCAGATAAGTTTTATTCTCTGAAACATTTTGATAGGACTGATATTTAATGAGATAAATGAGTTTTAAAATTAAAATAACTGCCATCTAAGGCGGTGTATTGAAATAAAAAACAAATGACTTCGTCTATAAGGGGCCTTGGACATAACAATCGAAAGCTATGAAACATAGCCTACAGACAATGTTTCTGTGTTTGTATGAAGCTAAATTAACCGATTTGTATAAATAATTATTATTTGATCATTGGAAAGTGTAGTTTCTCTGGATGGACATAATGCTATAATGTTATTACAGTAACTTGTGAGTGAATCGAGGACAGGTGAGATTAAAATAGCTTCTTATGCACAGAAAACTTGATAGGTTATTCTGTATATTCATTTCCTGTATTTCTTATAATACTGTTGATGAACATATTCATTTTTATCTCAGAGAATTAACGAACAACGAGAGTGTATTGATTTAGTATGCAGTAATAGTACGTTAGCTTAGCCATCCATTATTTTATAATTCAAATTTTAACTATGCTCAATTGAATCGTGTTAAAATACATAAAATACATATGCAATAAATGCAATGCAAAAAAATTGGGTAATGAGCCAAGCAGATTATGTTGCGCTGTTGTAAAAGTTGTTCCTCCTGAGATTCAAGAGCTCCCACAACAAATTAAAAACTTTCTAATTCGAGTACATCCGTTATCAACACACTTTTTCATAATATAATATAATATAATATAAACATAATAATAAATCTGTAGCCAAATTTTTTCTATTAATTTTCGCTTTTCCAAAAATAGTTGGTAATAAGAATTAAGAAAAATGTTAAAGGAATTCTCATTGCACCAAATGAGTGGTCTCTGGATCAAAATGATGGCATTTTAATATTTTAAATACAATTTAAATTAAATAACATATTAAACGATTTATCCTTCTATCAAACACGAATGTTCTCTGGATCAAATGTCCTATTTTAATTATGTAATTACTTTATATTTATTTCTAACGGGTGCAGCGGAGCGCACGGGTACGGCTAGTTTCAAATAAACCTTCACAACCGAATAATAAGATATGTTTTCTTTGTTGAATTACATACAAAACAAATATATATGACGCTTCTTTTTAATTGTCATGTTCGCGCTAAATTGGAATATGCCTCTGTAATTTGGTCGCCCACTTGTAAATCACATAGCAATCAAACTGAAAACATTCAAAAATGATTCTCAAGATATCTATATTTAAAAAAATATCATTATTCGGCCTTCCATAACAAAATTTCGTACAACAATCTACTTGCTGAGCAACTTTTATTGTATAAAATATGCAATGGTCTACTGGATAATAGCGAAATATTATCACAAATCCAGTTAACGCTAGAACATCACATTTAAGAAATTGTCAATTGTTATATTACAAAAAATCAGCACATACAGTAAAAATTCACCAGTGTTAAAATGTGTTCAAAATTCAATGGAATATGTAAAACATAGGATCTAGATTTCAGCTATTCTTACATGAAATATATAAACACTAGTGGCTTGTGCAGCAAATGCTGCAAACTAAGTTCATTAGACGTTCAAATAAACATTTTTAAGATTTATTTTCAATGAAGAATACCATACATTCGGAAAGTTATTTTCTTCCATAACAATGAAAGATACTCTCTCTTGAGCCAATACTGAATAGAACCACGCATATAAATATCTACACCACACCGCCATTAAATATATGAAAAAGACCCAACCCCACTTGATTAATAACTATAAAAATATTTGATTATTAATAATATTATTATCTTACGTAAGTTTTATAGCTTTCAGTAACATATACTATATATACTATATAGCCGCCACTCAGTAAACTATAGAAATCAAAATCTAATTTAAGTTATTCTCTACATCTACTTATATAACCCCTAAACGTTTCACTTTCATATCATCAATATTGCATTAGTATGTATAATTTATGAAAAATAGTCACATCATGGCATTAACTACAATAATATTTCATTTCTAATGGTAATAATGTCATCAAACCACCTCAAGTTTTGTAGTTTTTAATATCCAATACACAGCTGTACCCATAAAATTACACACCACAGAATCGAACCTGTAAATTATTTTTAGTAAGTTAAGTTTTTAATAACCAATTTAATTTGAGCTCTAAATACGTCAGCATTCTTGCAGATCATGGCCTTCGTGTAATATTGTTTAGTGTAGTATGTGTTTTGTTTTATTCTGAAATGCAACACGGCCGACTTGATGCTCGCTTCGCCTCTGCTTTACAAAAAAGCGAAGGGAATATCAAGTCGGCAGTTAATGCTATTAGCTAGTTCTCAAAACTGACGACAGATGGATTTTGGAAAATAGGAAAATTATGTTTAAAAATTGACATTTCACTGAAAACTACTATTTTTCAGAAAAACTTTGAGTTCCAAGCGTCAAAATGAGGGGTCATTTCTTAAAATCCGTCCAGCCGTTTTCCCGTAATTTCCATTACCAGTTCAAATTATATATATAGATTTTCTTATTAATATACGTTATCTAATTATTACTCTGTAGTTTGTCATTTATAACCACATTTTACACCTTTTGGTTATATCTATATTTATCTATTATTCATTATTTTTTATTTTGTATTTTTCTGTGTCTTTTATTTATGTAGTATGTATTTGTCAAACAAATAGTAAAAATAAAAACATTAGAGATTTATATAAGGGCATAAATGAATTCAAGAATGGATATCAGGCTAGGGTAAACGTGATCAAGGATGAGAATGGTGACTTGCTTGCACACGCTCATTCAATCCTGAACAGATGGAAAAACTATTTTGGACAACTACTAAATATACATAGGCCAAATAGAAATGATCGGGACGAAATTGAAATACAAATTGCTGAGCCATTTATACCCTAACCCACATTTTCACACTTTCTGAAGTCGAAATTGCGATAGAAAATCTGAAAAATTATAAGTCACCAGGTATCGATCAAATTCCGGCAGAATTAAAACAAGAGGGTGGAAGCGCATTATCTAACGAAATTTATAAGCTTGTACTTGCTATTTTGGAAAAGGAAATTGTACCAGATCAATGGAAGGAGTCCATAATCGTACCTATCTTTAAGAAGGGGGACAAGACTAACTGTGGTAACTTTCGAGGAATATCACTTTTGTTGACATCGTACACAATTTTGTCTAATATTCTTTTGAGAAGGTTAACTCCATATGTAGATGAAACTATCGGGGATCATCAGTGTGGTTTTAGGCGTAATAGATCAACTATTGACCAGATATTTTGTATTCGACAGATAATGGAGAAAAAATGGGAGTATAAGGGTACAGTGCATCAGTTATTCATAGATTTCAAAAAGGCATATGACTCGGTTAAGAGAGAAGTTTTATATGATATTCTTATTGAATTTGGTATTCCCAAGAAACTAGTTCGATTAATTAAAATGTGTCTCAGTGAAACGTACAGCAGAGTTCGTATAGGTCAGTTTCTGTCAGATGCGTTTCCAATTCACTATAGGCTGAAGCAAGGAGATGCACTATCACCTTTACTTTTTAACTTTGCTCTAGAGTATGCCATTAGGAAAGTCCAGGATAGCAGAGACGGTTTGGAATTGAACGGGTTACATCAGCTGCTTGTCTATGCGGATGACGTGAATATGTTAGGAGGAAAGCCACAACGATTAGGGAAAACACGGAAATTTGACTGGAAGCAAGTAAAGAGATAGGTTTGGAAGTAAATCCCGAAAAGACAAAGTATATGATTATGTCTCGTGACCAGAATATTGTACGAAATGGAAATATAAAAATTGTAAATTTATCTTTTGAAGAGGTGGAGAAATTCAAATATCTGGGAGCAACAGTAACAAATATAAATGATACTTGGGGGGGGGGGGAAATTAAACACAGAATAAATATGGGAAATGCCTGTTATTATTCTATTGAGAAACTTTTATCATCCAGTCTGCTGTCAAAAAATCTGAAAGTTGGAATTTATAAAACAGTTATATTACCGGTTGTTCTTTATGGCTGTGAAACTTGGACTCTCACTTTGAGAGAGGAACATAGGTTAAGGGTGTTTGAAAATAAGGTGCTTAGGAAAATATTTGAGGCTAAGAGGGATGAAGTTACAGGAGAATGGAGAAAGTTACACAACACAGAACTGCACGCATTGTATTCTTCACCTGACATAATTAGGAATATTAAATCCAGACGTTTGAGATGGGCAGGGCATGTAGCACGTATGGGCGAATCCAGAAATGCATATAGAGTGTTAGTTGGGAGGCCGGAGGGAAAAATACCTTTAGGGAGGCCGAGACGTAGGTGGGAGGATAATATTAAAATGGATTTGAGGGCGGTGAGATATGATGATAGAGACTGGATTAATCTTGCTCAGGATAGGGACCAATGGCATGCTTATGTGAGGGCTGCAATGAACCTCCGGGTTCCTTAAAAACCAGTAAGTAAGTATGTATTTGTCTGTTTTTTTTTTTTTTTTTTTTTTTTCGTTTTTCATTTGTATTTTTCTTTTATTTTTACACTTGTACTTTGCATTTGTATCTGTTTTGATCTCTTTTTTGATGTTATCACCCAATTTTATGTTCTAAGCAAATATTTGTGCTGTCTTAATTTGGGCTTTGCCCTGTTATAGACATAAATAAATAAATGGAAATTATTCAGGGATATTCGAAGTGATAATATTAATGAGTACTTCAGAGAAACGTCGCGTCGCTTCCTTACTTTCTGATTGTGCTAAGATCCTTGAAACATACGCTGGAGGAAACAATTTGCAGAACTCGAGAGAGAGAAATGATTAGCGTGTGAGCAACTTTGAAAGTCACCCCATGTCACGAGAAGCACTAAAAATAGTTAGACCTTTATTTTGATCGTGACCACTTAACATTACCACTTTTGTAATTGGTATTCGCTAATTACGCCAATTACTGTGCTTTACACAAGAAGTAATCTCAAAACCTTCATTATTAGTACCCAACGAAAGGTTGGAGAGTGCTGGGTTTGCAGTAAAAGACCTGCCCTTGGGCAGAAAACTACGACTGAATAGCCCTGCTTTAACTGACAATTTTTGAGCGAATTATTTCTCGTTTTTATTGCAATTGTACTGCAGTTCATAGCAGTGTTGCCAACCTGTTTAGACTAAAAATCCATAAAATACCTCTTACTTTTTCCCTAGATTCCAATAAAAATCCCCTTTTTTTACATTTATTTATTTTATTCCATAAATCTTACATGAGCAATGAAGCTTTAAGATGTGGAACAAGTCAAAATTTTACAATGTTACAATTACAATTTTTACAAATTTTTATAGTTTTACAATTTAGTAATTTTCTACAATTTTTTTAATTTGGTGCAACTTTTTACAATATTTTGGCGAGATGTAGTGAGATGAGGTGAGGTCCGAGGATTCGCCAAAATATTACCCGGCATTTGCCTTTTGGTTGGGGAAAACCTCGGAAAACCCCAATCAGGTAATCAAATCAAAGGGGGGTAATCAAATCAAAGGGGTTGATGCCAAGGACTCGCCATAGACCATCCAGCTTCAGTCCCACTGCTGTGGAAAACCTCGGAAGAAACCAAAGACCAAAGGGGGATCCAACCCAAGCCCGAACGCAGCTCTGGATCAGCAGCCCAGCGAGTCTGCCGACTGAGCTACATCGATGGCTCTACTAAAAGTATACAATACATAGCCAATCAGATTATTAAATTTACAAACGCAAACGATCTTTCATCAATTGAGCTATATATATATATATTTATTGGGTTATTTTACGACGCTGTATCAACATCTAGGTTATTTAGCGTCTGAATGAAATGAAGGTGATAATGCCGGTGAAATGAGTCCGGGGTCCAGCACCGAAAGTTACCCAGCATTTGCTCGTATTGGGTTGAGGGAAAACCCCTGAAAAACCCTCAACCAGGTAACTTGCCTCGACCGGGATTCGAACCCGAGCCACCTGATTTTGCAGCCAGACGCGCTCAACTTACTCACAGGTGTGGACAGTTGAGCTATGTGTATAATACAAAACAAGTAAGTTAATTAAATTTAAGGCATAAACAATTCAACCAGTTGTGATATAATTTCAAAATAGGCCTATAGGCCTAATTTCAGCTAAGATTGAACATCTTTAGTTTCAGTATATACTTAAACTCTCTTTTTATTAAGGTGTCTCGGTTGAATATTCTTTGTCTCTCATTTCTCGCTTGACGTCACAGTTTACTTTGTAATGCTTTTAATTGTCTATCCTACTGATATCAAACATGTCGTTTATCTGTAGATCGATCTGTTAACTCTGTCAGCAAGAAAGTCCGCCTGTCAGTTGGTTAGTCCGTAAGTCGGTCTGTCAGTAACTCGGTCATTCAGGCAATTGGTTGCTCGGTCAGAGATTAATTGCATCGTTTTTTTAGCAACCCCGTAAGTCATGAAATACAAAATTTTGGGGAAACACAAAAAACTGTTTAAAAGAAACGCGTAAATTAAGAACTGGAATATTTGAAATGGGAAATGTTGGAAAAAACATAACAAATATTTCTGTACGCAGAATAATATATTTTTGAATGGAATATGACTCAATATTCATGTTTGAAAATGTTTGACTTATGGAGTTTCTCAAAATCTGGTAAAGATTTAACAGAACAATCTTTTTGCTTCTGTGCGTCCCTTGACATCATATACGAAGGACTCTATACTTATTTTAAACATACATGACTGATGCATGAAAAGTAGAGATGAACAACGATCGAGAAAGCAAGATTAGTAGCGCCTGCAAAACCGAAAAACTGCACTACAATGTTCTACTGAGTGTTCATTTCAAAGTGTGTCATGACGTCACTGTTGATGAGTCAGCGATTTGAAGCGAGTTTCAGCTTTTATGTCAGAGAAGTTGCCTATTAATCAAGGCGTTCAATCTGAACTTGAGAACGTGTACGGTATAACTCGAACAGATGGCGGTCTGTACGGTCTGTGTGCTACCATAACCTCTTTCGAACTGTGTTTTGCGCCGGCAAGTCGTACGCAGGGTATTTGTTATCATCGTTTGCGTACGGCAACATTCCACAACACAAATCAAATGCTCCGTGTCCATGTTGACCGTCGAAGTTAATGTCAACAAATACGTAAGTAATCGTCTTAACCCTCTCCCCATATCTCGACAGTAAGGAAAAAGTCACCTCAGTACATGTTTCGAAACAGTTCACATTCCTGCCACTACCGGCGTTGCCGTACGTATCGGTAAGTACTCTTCAGAATGAACGCCGTACTTGCTAGGCAACTTCTCTGGCATATAGGTAATACGCCTCTGCGGAAGTGTAGGAAGATTGAATTCTCTAGGCTCATCGGCTAGCCACATGACGGTATACAGCGAGCCATGACACATTTTGAACTGAACACCCAGTATACGTCGCTTCCTTGACGTAAAGACTGCTTGTGAGTGTTCCGAGACTCGATATTGATGACTCCCGAAGTCAAGCAGCCTTGAATCGCCACAGTTGTTTATACCTGACTGAACTTTTATCTACTTTGGCAACTGTTATATATGTGTATATACAGTATATATATATATATATATATATATATATATATATATATATATATATAAACAATCAAGTAGGCCTATTTGAAACATCATCTCTACCTTTCAGTGTATAATAATCCGTTCCCCAGTCTTTATTTAATTATTAGCCCCTAATTAAAAGACTAGAAATTTTCTTTTCGTATGTTTAAGATTAAGTGTGCAATCTCAAGTGAAAATATATTAATGTTATGTTTTATGTTTCTTAGAAATACAAATTTATTTGAGAATTGTTTTTTTTTTTTCCTGTTTATATAACCATAGGTAATATAATATAATAGAACCAGAACATTTTGATAACTAAAATACTGTTTTATTTTGTCATTTTGTCTCATTTAAACATTTCTAATGTTGTTTATTTCAATAATGTATGTTATTCAAAATTACGAAATCTTTCCACGCCGACCAAATGCTATTTCGAGAATGATGAGCGAGACTCGAAGCGCACGAGAATGACGAGACGAGACTCGAAAGACAAATGCAACGAACACAGCGAGCGAGAGCGGCAGTTAGTTTTGTTCATCTCTAATGAAAAGACTTCATTATACAACAGAATAAATCATTAATAAAATCAAAGGATTAAATGAAAGACTTTTTAAATTTACATGTATGTGAGAACATTGTTTTTATTTTCAATATATTTGATTTTATTGTGGATCACAGATACACTGTATTAGGTGTAAGATTTCTCTGTATGGTTTACTATGCGGAAAAAAAATAGTTAATTTTGAATACGACATTTACAATATGGAAATTATATTCATTATACTGTAATATACAATTCCTTGCACAGAGTACAAAGAATAATTACTTACATTTGTTATTAATGGAAATTTGATTAAATATATTTCAGGTCGATTGTCAGAGATGTCTGGAAATTTTGAAAGCCAAATGCCGACACATCCCGACAATATGAATAACAATGGTTCCGCGATTAACTTTCTACATTTCAATCATGCCTTCAAGAAAGTCAACAGCTTCTTTGGAAACGTGGATCCTAAAACACCTGTACAATTTTATAAATATCACCTATATGATCTGCTGAAACCTCTGTGGCTTGAATTGCGTGTTCTAGGAGTGTTACCCCTGGAAAAGACAACAGGTAATTAATTTCACTCAATGTTTGCATCTGAAGTGAAGTTTTGTACAATTCACAGTTATTTTGTTCTCCAACATATTGTGTTCTGTGATAGGTAATTTGAATTATCTGTGCACGTGTGTAAATACGTGTATAAGGTGAAATGGGTGAAGTTTAACCCAAAAAAGACGTAGTTAAAATTTAACGGATTAATTAATTACACTGGTTAACAGTGAAAATGTTTGACACTAATTTAGTCCCCAATTGTTAAACTGAGTTTAACAAATATGAAATAAACAACAAAAAGATACAGTTAGCTCTTGTTTCCGAGAAACAGCCAATGCTATAGTGATTGAGCATATACATAGTTTCACTAATTTTTGTGGACTATCACAAATTCCCACATTACTCCTATTGTAATTGTTGTAGAAGAATGGAATATGAGGAATTCTACTAAGAATAGAATAGGCTTTCCTAAGAAATATGTGAGATCTTACTGTCTTCCTCCGACGAGTTTAATGCTGGGATCTGAGGTATTCTTGCCATCGGTGCGGGGGGTTGCAGGTAGATTCTTTTGTTGCTACAGCTAAGCCGAGCCGAGCGGAGTGGGAAGTATTAATCGTCCAAACATATGCAGTCTTCAGTTTGTAGTAGTGTGTGAATATGTCATAAACATATTATTTACCTAGGCCTATATGGGTTTGTTATTAATATATTAAATATATTGTTGCCAGTTTTGATCAAACATCTCCCTGATGTCAGCTATGTTAATATCATATGAATTACTCATATTAAATATTTCACCGTTACAAGTCATTTTTAAGGAAACATTCTGTAAAAAAAGTTTTTGGTTTTATTCTCTTGGAATTTTAGAATATGTGTGATTGGTATCGTGAAAAACAGATTCCTATAATGTCATGCTAAAATCATTTGTTGGTGATATCTTAAAATACAAATCAATTAGTGTTACTTCTCAAGTGAGTTCAGCAGTAGCCTACAGTATATTTAAATTGATTACCGGTACTTTACAAATTTAATTCAATTCTACTAATCACTAAATGTTATAGTATGAGCCTTCTTTTCATTTATATTACTGTAGTTGTGTTATGATTTTTCTTTTTACTTATTTTATTGTCTTTGTATTTGTGGTGGTGTGATGGCCTTAATTTCACCAGAATAAATATATATATATATATAAACTAAGTAAATAAGTAAATAAATTAACTAAATAAGTAAATAAATAAATAAACTAAATAAGTAAAAAAGTAAACAAATAAATAAATAAACTAAATAAGTAAATAAATAAATACAATTTTCTACAACACTTTCCTTCCCTGAACACGTAAGTAGGAATGGTTGTATCTCTATCTCGCCAAAAATACGTTAGAAAACTAATAGGCATAATGCTCTCGTAAATTGGGCTAATGTTTTCAGTATGATTGTACTTCCTTCCAGACTGCCGCTGTCACTGTTCCCTCCCACTCCAGTACCGCGCTAGACTAGTCGGAACCGCATTCCTCTCATCACTAAACTCCTCAGAGGATGACAGTAATTGCAATGTTATGAGGTGTAATAAGGGTCGTCAAATTAAAAAAAAAAAACAACAAATTTTATCTATCTCTATTCTTCAATGTACTCGCCAGATATGTAAATGCTGGTTTTCTTACTTATTTACATGTCCATAATATGGTTTGCAGTAATTAACTATATCAGCATGCCTCGTCAATGTGTTAACAGCGCAAACAATTTCTGCTATATTTATGGTGACGTCACATTTGCTAAACAGAAACGTCCACCGACTCCGCTTGTAAAGATAGCATATTTTCCAACATAAATACAGTTATAATTTCAAATCTTGATAGAACACATTTATAATATTTTTTAAATAGCGTAAAATTGTTACTGTCATTTCTTGATATACGTACGAGATATAATAATATTTGAAACACTATTTTTATGTTACACCTTCCCAGACATTTGGGTATTTGTAACTTATGACATAAATACACACATTCGTTGTGCTAATGAACTTCTAGAGTAAGTAAATGGTGACCAATTCCAGTTAGTATATTTGTCTTTCTTTGGAATTAAGTTATCTACAGCCAATTTGAGAACAATGATTTCCCAAATAGAGCTGCAACAGCTGGAAAATACACTCCCTTTTAACTTTTTGTCATTTACAAAAAAAAAAAAAAGAGTTAATTAATAATGAGATATTACGTAAAAGACAGTTATTATTTGAAGACTATCAAATTTATGTTCTTTCATTCGCTAGAAACCACATAAGCCAATTAGACAGACTAGTAAGGGACTGCAAGTTTCTCGTCAAATAGTTCACGGCGTTCTTCATAAGCGTCTCCGTTTGCGTGACTACAAACTTCAACCACATCATCTTAAACAAAACGATTGTCACAAAATAATTGATTTCGGTGCTGAGGTGATTCGTCATATCGATGAAAATCAGCACGCACTGCACTTTATGCCGTGGCATCAACAACCCGACTGACAAGGAAATGTCAGATGCATAGCCTGTCCTCATTCCATTTCTACAGTGCGTGTCAGGTGACAGGACAATCACCTTGCAAGTGTGACAGAACATATCTTGGAAAGATTTTCTATCGATTTCGCTTTACGTTACAAAATTACAATGTAAGAAAATTGTAATTTTGTAGTAAAATACACGTGGCTGGGATTCTACTTAATTTTCTCAACTTTTTTATCTGTCTAGAACATGGATCAACTGTGTTTAGAAGAACATGTGCAGCTATGCTATATTCTGTTACGTTCTATGTGGTGGTGGGAATATACATTGTGTACATTGGCATGGTCAAGGTGAAGGAATTACAAGCTCTGAAACCAAATCAGTTTGATGAGGTGGTAAATGCTTATTTGTTTCTGGTCTATCTACTGCCACATATTGTGATACCTCTCTGCCACTGGAAGATGGCAGGTCAAATATGTTGCTTCATGAATGATTGGACAACATTTCAGGTACTAACTTTTAACATATTATTGTGTTTATTATTATTTATTATACTAGACCCAGCAAAGGAAACATATGTTTTTCAAATAACAATGACTCGGTTTTTTTTCAAGTTTAAAAAAATTAATTCACAAAAAGAAAGAATATACAATTCAGTTTTTGTTGATCAAGTTGAATTTTTAAAATTAAAAAAATGTTAATTAGGCCTACACAAAAAGAAAAGTTTTACAATGCAGTTTTTGTTTATCATTCTTAGTTACTTCCGAAAAATAACGTCTGTAAAGTGGCTCCCTTCCTTCTGTACCCTCTTTTGCAGCATCTCCTCGAAGTTTTGTATTCTCTTCCCAACGTTTCTTCCCCGCTGTAACAATTTCCTGGCGAATGAAATCTTTCAGTTTCTGGATGCAGCGTGGTTTGTTTCGGTAGACCTTTGATTTTACGTAACCCCACTAGACAAGTACTAACAAGTCGGGAAACCGAGGGGACCAACTATAGGTATACCACTTTGTAAATGTAGTTGTAATGCGCATGCGCTAATCTCCCCTCTCACAGTTCTTGTTCATAGCGAACGCTGAGTTCGTAGAGAGTACAGTTGCGTCAAAATGAAGCGATGTGTAGTACAAAATAAATAAATGAATACTAATAATAGTGCTGTGTGTTTAAGTTATAACCAGAGTATTGGTATGTCTTTACGTGAGAAATATTGTTTGATCATAAACTCATGGACGAATATTCCCCCGAAAAATGGAGGAAATTATGTGAGCATGTGCGGAAAATAGAGGACAAATATTTTGACTAGCAGCGTACGGTTGAAGCGGAAGTAAACAACGTAATCCAATGAGAGTCACGATAATAACGGCCTAGTCCCCTAACTTCGGTTAAGACACAGATTTTCATTGGTGATCGACGTCGGGGAATGCACAGAGGGGAACACGCAGCGAATGTAAGAGAAGGAAATGATTTAGGTTTCCGCCATAGCTGTCTTTTCTAAGTGGTCTAGATACAATATCACCGAAATGGGAGATGTCGTGTTGGGGAAACGTGTCACAAACCACCGGCATTGACGCTCCGCCATGTGTGTTGCGGCACTATCCTTCTGAACCACATTTGCCGCATATTGATCTTCGTCTACTCGGTCCTGAAAGAAGGAAATAGTTAAACATTTCGGTATAGAATTTTAATTTTGTTCTGTAAATATATGCAGCAATTTGATCTGAAAAAATATAACTTTCCATTCTGAAAAGTAATTTTGAAATATTACATTTGTTCGGATCAAATTTCTTCACATTTAAAGGACAGAACTAAAATTCTTTCAATCATTTACTATCATAATCTCCTGCTCTCTTAAACTGACTTAGCATATTGCGAATTAAGTTAATGGCTTTTCCAAAACACGTCATGAAATGTTTCGTATAAAACAATTTTTATCTCGGAAAGGAAGCAAAAAATGAGTAAATTGTATTAAACTCTTTTGTTTGAAATATCTCGAAGAGTAACCTCCTGAAATTAATGACATTACTTACGGTTAAAAAAAAATTAAATTAAGTTTTATTTAACGACTCCCGTAATTGTCAAGGTTATTTCAGCGTCGCCGGTGTGCCGGAATTTTGTCCCACAGGAGTTATTTTACATGCCAGTAAATCTACTGACATAAGCCTATTGCATTTAAGCACAATTAAATGCCATCGATCTGGGCCGGGATCGAACCCGCAACTTCGGGCACAGAAGGACAGCACTATACCGTCTGCACCATCCAGGACAACCTTACGGTTCTTCCTGTTTATCTAGATCAGGGCTGGGCACCAAGAGCAAATTCTACTCTCTCACGGGGAGCCATATGACTTCTCTTCAACCCCTTTCTTCCCCGCGCAGCGTTGATACCGTAACGGATGAATATTAAGCGTCCCCGTTTAGAGTTTGGAATCGTTCCCGGTGTCCAGCCCTGATCTAGACTTTCGCGAATGACTATATTGTGGACATGAGCTCTTAAGGCAGAGGTCATCAGCACAGTGCACCCTCGGGCTAGCGTATCTTACCCGCGGATAAGAGACTGCACTATGGTGCATCCGTGGCTGCTAGCGGTATGCTCTCTCCCTCTCTGCCTGTTGCACGACGGGGCAACTATAAAGACGTAGTTCTACATCAAAATAATTATACCAGCCGTCCCATCGGGATCGGTATGATCTAAAGCCCTATTTTGGTTGCTAATAGAGCAATGGATTTTTAAGGATGGTTAAACTAACTTAGTAGGTGTAGTTTCGTCGGAATTAAAGCTGATAGATCAATCACGTAAAAGAACACAGGTCCTGAATGACACATCTGCAGGCGAAATTTACCCACAATTCCTCTAGACCAGCGGTGACCAAACTGGGTATCATGATTACATCGTGTAATCAAAGACATTCATACTGGTAAGGGGAGTTTCCTGTGCATTGCTCTCTGTCTCGCTCACGTACTGAAGGTAAGCAGTGTCGGTACCATGTTGCTCTACAAACCCTCTGTCTATACGAGCAGGAATAGAAGGTTTCGTACAGAATGGGAAGAGGAATTTATTCGCTGTTCTGTCGGAGAATGTGTAGTATGTTGCTTTGCTCAACGGTTCAATTAGTAGCAGGGGAGAGTCGGGTAGTATCGGACATCGGGTAATATCGGACAGTGAGTTTCTTTCATCTACCACACCATGATAGTACCTGATTGACATGGTTACGTTTCTGTGATGTCGCATAGAGAAACGTAACCATGTCATTCATGTACTACCATATGGTGGTAGATGAAAGAAACGCACTGTCCGATATTACCCGATGTCCGATACTACCCGACTCTCCCCTAGTATATAGAAGCGACATTACAGGGCATTATACAGGCATAACAGTTTATTATTATTATTATTATTATTATTATTATTATTATTATTATTATTATTATTTATCAGCAAGTGTTACCATAATTCTTATATGCGTGCCTGAATATAACTTATAGGCCTCCATCTTCCCTTGAAGGATAAAATAACTACTAGACTACGTTATATCTCCATTTTAATTTTTTTTTTTTAATATTTTGATGACTATTATCAATTATTTGCTAGTTATTGATTTAATAATAATAATAATAATAATAATAATAATAATAATAATAATAATAATAATAATAATAATACAGAGAAACTAATTGAATATTACGTGCTAGTGTAGTTATTAAACTCCAAGAACTGAAATCAGCTTTAAATAATCGTCATGAAGAGAAAGATGACATAAAATGTAAGGAAGCCAGCTATCTAGTGGCGAACGAAATAGCTCGTTCTCTTAAGCCAGTGGTCGTCAGCACTCGCTGAAGTGTGCAAAGGGTAAGCGATGCCGTCCCGTGTGCCCCGTCGTGCAGCAGGAAGAGATAGAGAGCATACCTGCTAGCAGCTACGAGTGCACCATGGTGCACTGTGTTTTCCGCGGGTAAAAGACGCTAGCCCCAGGGTGCTCTGCGCTGACGACCGCTGTCTTAAGCCTTCCAACGGAGGAGAGTTTTTTAAAAGCGTAGTGATCAAGGTGGCTGAAATAATTTGTCCAATGAAAGTTGTTAATTAATTTGGAAAAACTGCGCTTTCTCGACTAAATATCCAGAGGAGAATTGGGAGATATCTGATTGTGTTCATGAGGAATATTTAAAATAAAGCAAGAAAATTTATGACAGTAGTGACATTACTGATACAGTAAAGCTTGCGATTTTATTAGCGGGTTGATGAAGAACTCAATGTTAGTGCACGAACCACCACTGGTTGTAGTTTTCATGCCAAGTACCTCTCCCCCGTCTCTTTACTTCATAGACTGTCTCTCGCGTGTAATCATTGCCGTTCGAGTTTTGATCACCGCTGCTCTAGAACTTGAAAACTCAACTCTAGTTACCATCCTTGGCTACTTTATCATCACGTGGAGCAGTGGCGGCGCTAGGATTTGCGAGGCCGTAGGCTAACTTGTATTCAAGGCTTCATAGCAATATAATTACAATAATAATGATGATAATAATAGTAATTATAATAATAATAATAATAATAATAATAATAATAATTTTATTACAATAACAGAAGTAGTACTATTTATCTACTTTTTACTGAACTGAAATCTTGCATTAGCCTGCATCATTACAACGAAAACATAACACAGTAAAAAAAAAAAAAAAAAATTATCTCTCTCTCTTGAGAAAGTGTAACTGAATAAAAACACAGGAACTTTGCCGTAACAAGAACGAATCTTTCTTGTCGGTCAGATGTTATAGTCCTGTGGCTCTTATTTCCGGCAGTCAATCGCGTTGCAGGTTGGCTACATTTAAACATGTAGGCCTACGTTTTGTCATTCGCTGCTGATGATGTTATGCACTTTCCAAGGCTCGATAAGTACTTAATATAATCGCCCGCCATTTTTGTTCTTTCGTTGGCGTTCGCAGAGAGCACAAGAGGACATTGTATTTACCGCTCAATTACAGTGCGTTTGATTTATTATCATAGGAGTTACGACATGATAATGTTTAACGGTGCGGCAAATAGATTCCTCGTCTGGTAGCTCGGCAACGAAGAAACAAAAATGGCGAACGATACTACCTACCTAGACTTTATACAGCCTTCACTTCCTAAGGCGTAAGCAAAGAGGAGTCACGCCGGAAATAACAGCGACGTGACTATAATTTGTGACACTGTGTGTATAGCCCGATCGCAAACTCGTGGCACCTGCGTGAAAGACGAATTATTGGTATCCACTTACATGGATTCGCCCAAGAGTCTTGCTGGAGGGGGGGGGGGTTTGAACAGTACGCTCTATGAGTAAGAAGTCGCCCGCATATACAGAACTCCCCACTCCGAAGCCTTAGAAAGAAGCTCGCGCTTGTTGGTGCCACGAGTTTGCGATCCGTCTCTAGCATAAATATAGCTCATTAGAATTTATGTTGAGTGACATTGTGAGGTAATTTTATATTCATTATTAGGTAATGGAATATTTATGAACTTCAAGAAAATATAGGCTACATTTATTGGCGTTGTATAACGTGTTTTGATCATTTCAAATTTAATTTAACAATTTGTGATAATTATTTCAGCTGTATTATTATTTATAACATTTCCTCATCGTTGATCGAACGTGCGCGTGGAGCGGGAGGAACGGAAATAAGACTTCCAAGAAAGCCGATCGAGTAGAGGGAAGGAATGATTGAATGCATTGTTGACTGCGCTTTGAAAGCTAGACTCTGGTGTCAATTATTATTATATTTCATTAAGGTTGAAAATAAATGTGTGTGTTTCCAATGCCTATACCGGGGATAGAATATCTAGAAGCTTGGAGGCCGTTACTTTTAAACGGTCCGACCACCCCCTCCTCCCGCATTAGCAGGTACGGTACCATTCAGCTGCAAAACATTTTCTGAACGGAAGTTATTGTATTGTGAGAGAGCAGCTGGATCAGTGAAAGTAAGTGGTCAACGTTTTCAGTTTGTAGTGCAACGAACAATTCTGCTGTGTGTGGGTTCTTCTGTAGTGACGTCACTGAAGCCTCTAGTTGTTCTGTCCCTGGTGTACCCACTTTCACTTGCGTGATTCGGGTTCCGCATACTGCGGATAGTTGGCAGAACTGTGACCCATTTTCAAATTGCACACCACTTCGGCGGGCCACGTTGTGCATGATGTGTATCTATCAGTGACGGCTGGTGGTTTGAAAATATGGTGGTGCATAATGGATATCGAAGAGGAGTTAAACATACTTTACTTTAAAGTTTAAAACCGTGTATACCTGAGGGGGTATACATATGCAATTAGTAAATAAAATGACTAAATACAAGCATACCTATTTATACAGAAAGTCCAAAAGTGGAAGGGGTCGTGGGCGGAGCTCTCTACATTGCGATTTACCGTCATGAAAAACATTTGAGCACAGAATCGTCATCAGAATGCTACCAAGTACCAAGTGCAACATTTTCGTTCATAAAATTCAAATGCAGCTTTCGTAGGCTGTCGGGAGATAGCAGCACTTATTGTCAGAACGACAACTCTTACAACTTTAAAGCAAAATACAAGCTCCTTTATGTATTGTGACGTTTGTGTGCAGTGACGTCGCCAGGATCAGAGCAAGGGGGGTGCGGATGGGGTGCGAGATTTAAAAATGGGATGCGAGCTGTAAAAATGTGGTACATAAAAAATCCAAAATGTTCTTTCATGCACTTCCGCGCATACTATACATCTGTTTATTATTATTATTATTATTATTATTATTATTATTATTATTATTATTATTATTATTATTGCTCATCACATCCATTACGATACACTATGGGACATACTGTTCGCGCAACTTATCTGGGCAGCTAAAAGAGCGGGGAAGCGGGGTGTAGCGAGGTTGCTTGTAGCGGTAGCGTGGCAGGAAAGGGAAGGAGAGGGGCAGCGAGAGAGCACTAGGGAACCCAAGTGCCTAGATAAGTTGCGCGGACAATAGTTTTTTCACATCCAAGAAATTGTTTTTTTGTTTTAGTTCTTCAAAACAATTTATGCATAGTATTTTGTTAATAAATTGCCCTTTGGGGTGCGGAAAGGGGTGCTCCGATTTTTTATGGGGTGCTTGCGCACCCTTTCGCACCCCCCTAGCGACGTCCCTGTTTGTGTGGATGCAGATTCAGAAGGTAATGTGCGAAATATGCGACTGTCCGTTGCACAAGCTGAATGAATACATTTTTCATGCTTATTACTTCGGACAAATGTCTAGTTGAAACAGATACTTTCCCAGTGAATTTAGCTTCTTCTGCACTGACGTTGGTGTCCATGTCAGGGAGTGCGACAAACCGTTCTCAATGAGGAAGCAGTAGACCACGCCTCTAACCCCCCTGTCCCCGCACTAGCCGAACATCTCTATAAACTACCTTTCGTAGGTTTTCAACATCTTTGCAAACCAAGAGGCTCGGAGGCTCCTGCAGACGTACAAAACAAGACGCCAGCTGCAGACAGTCATGAATGAAAATTGTAAAAAAAAATATATATTTTTAATAGTAACAAAGCCGGGAGATTAGGAACATTACTGGGGTGTGTACAAACCTGCAACCCCCTTGGTATCTATGTGAAGAGTTATTTCGTGTACTAGGGTGAGTGTATGTTAAGTGTTCGTGTAAATGTAGTGTAGGGAATGAGTGAGGATGATGATGGTGAGGAAGGGAAAAGGGGAAATCCGGTGCCGGCACTTAGCTTACTCCTGTCAAATAACACCAAGGAGGCCGCCAGGCTTAACGTCCCCATTCGACGAACGAATCACTATCAACAGTGACATATGCCTTCCCTTCAAATGCACTGCGGACAGATTTTTGGGATTTAACCTAGACATATTTGGTGCACAATTTAGTGATTAGAAGTTGTGCACTGCCATCTCTCTCAGTCCCGAGGTAGAAATTTTTACAAGAAAATTTCTGACCACACTGGGAATCGAACCCAGGCTGGCTAGTCTGAAGGCATACACGCTACCACAGAGCTAACTCGATGGATGGTTGAAAATAAATAACAATGTTTTAATAAAAGAAGAAATAGCACGTAAATGAAAGGAAACATAGGGATCTGAATGAAAAATCAAATTTTAAATACTCTTAGTCTTTCGGTCTTTACACACGCGAGGCCCTAGGCGGCAGCCTATTTTGCCTTAATGTAGCGCCGCCTCTGATGTGGAGTAATGAATTCCGTTAGAAATGGAACTCTTCATATTGCCAGACAAGTAGGATTCAGAGAGGTCTAAATGTTTATACTTGTAGGGGTTATAAACTGTGCAGCCAAATTATATACCATAGAAGAGGGTAAAGTCGATCAAAATTTTGCAATTTTTTAATGATATTGAGGTTATACAATGGAGATAAGTTCCTCAGAAAATAGCATTTTGTCGTCATGTCCTTCACTTATGAAGACACGTTACAAGAATTGAATTACAATCTATAGAAAACTTTTTTTTATTTGACTTGAGATCGAAGTTACCTGCTTAAATAGGATAAAGTCGATCATCATTGAATTTTTAGTTTAAGATCGATTTTAAAATATTGCGGAGTAAAGTCGATCACTGTTTATGTTTTTAAAAAACAAATTAAGTGTATTGCATATATTTTATTTGTTATAAGGGGTGTAAAAACAATAATAACATTCAATATATGCCTATAGCATTGTATAGTGTATCTTTTGTTACTGTGATCATACTATTCGATACAATTAGACCTATAGGTCTCCACTGTACAATCGTGACTATGATTGCCAACATAAAAACACATTTTAATACCAACAAACAAAGATTTAAGAATTCAAAATTTACATTGAAATAACACCCTTCAATTATAATCTAAAATGCAATTCAACATTGCTTAGGTTTATATCAGATGTTATTTGAAATCTTCCGCTCCTCATGTCACTTTAGAAACTACGTTGTTCCCATAGTCAGGTACAGAGGGGTGTACAAAATATGTTCCTTTGGCAGTGCTTCTCTTACGCAAGAAATTCACCATAATTTCGTCTTCCTCTTTCCCCACTATCCCATCATATAAGCTATACTATGAAACTTTTCTGTTTATAAGTGTTAGTTGGAGGTATTTCGGTCAACAATTTATTCTTCCTTTTGGTCCTATCTGTTTCGAGTAGGTCGATAGCATGATCGACTTAACCCTACAAAGGAACAAGTTTTCTTAAAATAATAAGTTTCAATAACTACTAACATTTACGAACTGCAAAACTATTATTTCAGGATACAATCTCAACGAAAATACTTAAGTATACTTCCTGTCTCCTTTCACTGCTGACTATAATTTAGAGTTTGTAAGACTTTGTTTTCATTTAAGAGAAAAAGTTGAAAATAACAATTTTCATTTCAACAGTAATTACACAGTGTTCCCATTGTTGGCATTTGCAGGCTTTTTGTTGTCCCTCTCGCTTACATTTGCAACGTAAGGCAATGAAGTCAGCATAACAAAATTTTAACAGGTAACTGAGAAAATATATAATTTTCAATAAAAATCGCAAATGATTGATTTTACACCCACTGGTTGACTTTACCCATTTCTACGGTACTGATATCATTGCATGAATTCTCTGTTTGTTTTTTACCCAGGTACACTTCTTTCAAATCACACACAACGTCATGCCCCTGAAAGAAGGAAGTAAGAACGTGAAAGTAATGGCAGTCCTTGTGCCTGTGTTGTCTATTGTTGCCATAATTGCTGACTGGTCGATGATGCCAGAGTTCAAAGTGTGGGAAATCTGTGGCTATAGCTACACCACCACACTTGTGCACCTGCACGTCGTTTTGTGGTACTGCACATGTTGCAGTGTGGCTGCTTGTGGCCGCCATCTTGTCCACTTGTTATATCAGGTAAGAATAATGAAATTCTCTTAATATTAGACACACTCATAGGCGGAGAGAGAAATATGAATAACATACTGCACAACAATACAGAAAAAAGAAAGGTGATCCCGGTATAGTGTGTGAACTTAAAGACGAGATTATATGAAATAATTAGAGTTTACTTACTTACTGGCTTTTAAGGAACCCGGAGGTTCATTGCCACCCTCACATAAACCCGCCATTGGTCACTATCCTGAACAAAATTGATGCAGTCTCTATCATTATATCCCACCTCCCACAAATCCTTTTTAATATTACCTTCCCATCTACGTCTCGGCCTCCCCAAAGGTCTTTTTCCCTCCGGTCTCCCAACTAACACTCTATATGCATTTCTGGATTCGCCCATACGTGCTACATGCCCTGCCCATCTCAAACATCTGGATTTAATGTTCCTAATTATGTCAGGTGAAGAATACAATGCGTGCAGTTCTGTGTTGTGTAACTTTCTCCATTCTCCTGTAACTTCATCCCTCTTAGCCCCAAATATTTTCCTAAGCACTTTATTCTCAAAGACCCTTAACCTATGTTCCTCTCTCAAAGTGGGAGTCCAAGTTTCACAACCATACAGAACAACCGGTAATATAACTTTCAGATTTTTTGACAGCAGACTGGATGATAAAAGCTTCTCAACCGAATAATAACAGGCATTTTCCATATTTATTCTGTGTTTAATTTCCTCCTAAGTCTCATTTATATTTGTTACTGTTGCTCCCAGGTATTTGAATAATTTCTACTGAAACATAAAATATATTTGTTTTTACATTTGGATTTCTCCATTCTCCTGTAGCTTCATCCCTCTTAGCCCCAAATATTTTCCTAAGCTCCTTATTCTCAAACACCCTTAATCTATGTTCCTCTCTCAAAGTGGGAGTCCAAGTTTCACAACCATACAGAACAACCGGTAATATAACTTTCAGATTTTTTGACAGCAGACTGGATGATAAAAGTTTCTCAACCGAATAATAACAGGCATTTTCCATATTTATTCTGTGTTTAATTTCCTCCTAAGTCTCATTTATATTTGTTACTGTTACTCCCAGGTATTTGAATAATTTCTACTGAAACATAAAATATATTTGTTTTTATATTTGGAAGACCAAAATTTTGCATTTGAGTAGTTACATAGTTCTTCAAACTCTTTACTTTACTGATATTTCATTTTTTTTTTTTTTCAGGGCACTCAAAATGGACGACATGTGAGCAATTACTGCTCTCTGTGGCAGGATTTGAGTCGACTGAGTCGTAAAATTGGAGAATCATTCTGTTATATTTATGGCCTTATTATCATAATATGGTTTTCAACTATGACTCTTTCCCTGTATGGTGGTCTAACCGGAATTCTAGATCATGGATGTGGTTTGAGAGAATTTGGATTGATTGTTAACGCAACCTTCTGTACCTTCATTCTCTTTTTAATATGTGATGCAGGAGAAAAGCTGTCTGATGAGGTAAATTCTATATCCACATTATCTCTGGAAAGAACCTTAGGGTATCCTTTTAAACAATTCCCCTCTACCACATATTTTTCCCAAGATATACTTACCGGACCCACCTGTTCCAAATACAGTCACTGTAATGTAATGAATACCAATTATTCTGGTACCGGTATGTACTTAGTACGACGCATGTTCTTAAAGCAAGTTCCAAAAGGGTGTAGTAAGTAAAAGGGAAGATATTTACAAACCATTTTTGTTGTATTGTATTCTCCACACTTCAATTACTTCTCAACATAATCTCCACCATTGTTGAGGCATTTATCGAGTCTTGGCACAAGTCTTTCTATCCCCTCATTGTAGAATTGCAATGCGAACTATTCCCGCACTGCTGTTTTCACTTCATCGTCGCCATCAAAACGTTGACCACAGAGGAACTTCTTGAGGTGCAGGAAGAGATGAAAGTTACTCGGAGCCAAATCCGGGCTGTAGAGGGGATGGTCAATTTGTTCCCAGCCAAATTTCGAGATGAGATTTTGGGTGTCGTCACCATCAAAACGTTGTTGAGGTGCAGGAAGAGATGAAAGTCACTCGGAGCCAAATCCGAGCTGTAGGGGGGGATGGTCAAATTTGTTCCCAGCCAAATTTCGAGATGAGATTTTGGGTGTCGTCACCATCAAAACGTTGTTGAGATGCAGGAAGAGATGAAAGTCACTCGGAGCCAAATCCGAGCTGTAGGAGGGGGTGGTCAAATTTGTTCCCAGCCAAATTTCGAGATGAGATTTTGGGTGTCGTCACCATCAAAACGTTGTTGAGGTGCAGGAAGAGATGAAAGTCACTCGGAGCCAAATCCGAGTTGTAGGGGGGATGGTCAATTTGTTCCCAGCCAAATTTCGAGATGAGATTTTGGGTGTCGTCACCATTAAAACGTTGTTGAGGTGCAGGAAGAGATGAAAGTCACTCGGAGCCAAATCCGAGTTGTAGGGGGGATGGTCAATTTGTTCCCAGCCAAATTTCGAGATGAGATTTTGGGTGTCGTCACCATTAAAACGTTGTTGAGGTGCAGGAAGAGATGAAAGTCACTCGGAGCCAAATCCGAACTGTAGGGGGGGGGGGATGGTCAAATTTGTTCCCAGCCAAATTTCGAGATGAGATTTTGGGTGTCGTCGCCATCAAAACGTTGACCACCGAGGAACTTCTTGAGGTGCAGGAAGAGATGAAAGTCACTCAGAGCCAAATCGGGGCTGTAGGGGGGGATGGTCAATTTGTTCCCAGCCAAATTTCGAGATGAGATTTTGGGTGTCGTCGCCATCAAAACGTTGACCACCGAGGAACTTCTTGAGGTGCAGGAAGAGATGAAAGTCACTCAGAGCCAAATCCGGGCTGTAGGGGGGGATGGTCAATTTGTTCCCAGCCAAATTTCGAGATGAGATTTTGGGTGTCGTCGCCATCAAAACGTTGACCACCGAGGAACTTCTTGAGGTGCAGGAAGAGATGAAAGGCACTCGGAGCCAAATCCGGGCTGTAGGCGGGATGGTCAAATTTGTTCCCAGCCAAATTTCGAGATGAGATTTTGGGTGTCGTCGCCATCAAAACGTTGACCACCGAGGAAATTCTTGAGGTGCAGGAAGAGATGAAAGTCACTCGGAGCCAAATCCAGGCTGTAGGGGGTATGGTCAATTTGTTCCTGTCCTCATGATTTTTTTCATCGACAACACACACCAAATTGTCGTTGACCAAAGATGGCTGACCGGCATGCTGCTCGTCATGCACAGAGACGCGGCCCTCTTTGAACTTCCTAACCCATCTCCTGACCATTCCATCACTAATGGCATCAAAGTTGACGATGAATGTCAGCTGGTTTGATGTTTCTCGCATTCAAGAAACGGATAACAGACCGCATCTCACAGTCGGCGGGGTGCTCGATCACTTTAAACATTTCAACTGATCACAACTAACCACACACACGGACTGAAGCTCTGAAACTGCATGCACAGCTTGCCTGAAGATTGAAGAAGAAAATATGCATGCGCAAAATAACGATTGCAGCGATGTGACATTATTGAAAACGGAACTTACTTTAAGAACACGCCTCGTACTTAGCAATCTGGTTACTGTGTGTTTTGTTGAATGTTTATGTTGTTCGTCATGTAGAGATTTATAAAATATAAGCTGGACCAAATAAAGTTAATTTTGTAATCCAATTTAACACAAATATTGGGTAGAAATGAAATAACCCTGCAGATTTTCAAGGCGAATAGCTCATGGTTTATGTAATAAAAATGTGTAATACCATATTGGTGGGAAGTTCATAGTTCAATCCAATCATTCCAGTGTCATAACAGCAGTCGACGTCTTCCAGAAACCAAACCCCACTCCTCTCTGTTCATCCATTGACCTGGCTCTAATCCTCTAGCATCCACAGCTCCTAGTACGCCCTCCATCCAAATTTTCTTTGGTCGTCCTTTTTTACTTCTTTCTGGTGGGATCCATTTCATAATTATTTTTGGTACCGGTTAATCGTTGTTCTGGCATTCTTCTGTAACCTTTTCCTTTCTATTATATTTACAATGTCTGCCTCGTCTTGCACTTCCATAATTTCTTTTATTCCTCTATTTCCGTAAGTTCATAGTTATATATGCATTTTCCCAAATGTTTAACACCCTTTTATTCGGTAACTATTTCGAATAGGATCGTGATTTTTGTCCATATCAATAGAAGATCTAATAAAGAATTATTTATCCCTCTGGCATATTTCAGTAACGTGGACGGTTTTCGTGTAAATTTAATTTAAAAAGCACTAATTTGAAGCCACTGAACGGTGCAATTAGGTTGCAGCATTGTATCTAGAGAGGGAGGTGTGGGTAGTTCTTCTTGGCAGACATGAGTTAGTTGACCTCTTGCATCTATATAACGACAAGAAAGAGGAGTAGGTATGTTAACAGCAATGTTGCTAGACTGCTGAAACTTCCATCTCAATTTTCTAATTAACCGTGCATTTAATTATAAAAAATTATATAGGTTTTTTATTCATTTAAGTGTACTCTATCGTTCCTTTGTCTGCAGGATTAATCCATCCTGTATAACATGGCACAGTCGATTATGTCAAGCCAATGCCTTTACAAGACAAAAATAATGGTGAGGGAGGACGACAGTTTCAGTTCCCTGATTCAAGTACTAACAGCAAGCATAGGAGAGTACCGTAATTCATCCACCACAAACACTACCATCTATTTGGTTGTTTGAGAGTGTGTGTATTCTTTTGTTTGTGTTTATTTTCTGTACTCTCTCTGTTTTATATTATTTTGTACTTTTCTTGTTTTCTGTTTTTTTCTGTATTGGGTGTGATCTTTCTCTCATTTTGTTTCTTATGTTCTTTTTATTTCTTCCGTTTTTGATAGCTTCCTGTGTTTGTGTTTTCTCCAGAAATGTATTAAACTATTACCATTAATGGAAATAAAAATATATCTCTCTCTTACAGTTGGGCCCGAAATTCCTCGAAAACCTGAGATCTCTGAATGTAGTAGTGAACAGAGACGTCAAACAAGAGGTAACTTTAAATTCTGGTACTTGATTTCTGCTGACATTGCCACTAAACTTTCGTGCCAGTCACTGAACACTTACACTGGTGGCCATAATTCTGGAAACTTTTTGTTTTTGTACTGAATTATTATAACATCTGCATTGTTCGAAAGAAGTTATTAGGCAATGGACTGAAAGCAAGAGCACCCAGAAAAAATCTATTTCTCAACCAAGGGCAACGAGAAAATCGTGTAAGTTGATGGAAAAGTATCAATCATGGACCAATGATGGCTGGGCAAAAGTGATATGAAACGATGAAACAAGGTTTCTATATTTGGAAGTGACGGAGTCAAATACGTTCATCGCCGAAATGGAGAAGCTTTGAATCCTGAGTGTCTAATCGAACAATCCTTGCAGAAATACTAAGTCCACTCCTGTGTAGGACTTCCTATATCACTTTAGAAGATTTCCTTCGACCTTTCAATGCTAATCCACAAATCTGCCTCACATCTCTTGGACTTACTTTAGGTTTTCTACCAGTCCTAGGTATTGTTTTACAAGATTTTGTGGATTTGTACCTCTGCCATACCTTCTGGACGCCATACACTTTAGCACCATTACCAAGTTTTCTTGCACTTTCCTTGAACATGTAGCCTTCTTCTCGAAGTGTGACTGCCCTAGAAGGTGTTCAGTCCTTTCGTGGAGCCATTGTGATAAAATGATCAATAAAGTTTGTTGTAAAGCAATCAGGTGTTAACCTAACGAAATCTTAAGTCAGATTAATGATAGAAACACATTAATAATGTCTATATTTTATCCTAACAGTGCTCAACAATGCTTCTAATGATTAACAATAATCTTATAATCAGCAATGGACCAGTTTTTATTACAGTAAGTAATAAGAAATTATAATGAAATCTGAAAATAATATTTAGAACTTAAACGTCAAGAACATAATTTCACACATAGTAATGATTATTTATTGTTAAAATATTAAGGATTTAATATAATACCTTTACACTAACCCCATAATTAACGAATCAGTCACGAATAACATTTTCAATTGTATAAATCTGTGAATCAATACAAATGTTATAATAATTCAGTACAAAAACAAAAAGTTTCCAGAATTATGGCCACCAGTGTACATGCACAGATTCCTCTGTTTCTAACTTTATATCTTTTGTTTCGTTTAGCAATCCTATACCAGTACCTACCTTCATTTTTTTTTAAGTTGTGAAGATAATGTTTCTTATTGTAGGTTAATAAAGAGATACTGTACTGCATTTTTGCTTTAAAATGTTGTACGTAAATTTATTTTTTATTTCTTTCTGGCTCTTTGAGAAGTCACTTAATTTTATTTCAATGACGTAATACTAAAAAATTCCGTGTGGGGTTACTAAAAATTATGTAATGATAAGATAATAACTGCCTCCCATTGGAAGTAGCCCAGAAAGGCTCAGTATACTCTCCTACATGAATTTTACAATATTAAATGTTTACATAAATTTTGTAGAAAGAAAATTAAAATAAACATACAGTATATAAATATAAAGTGAATAAAAAAAAAAATTAAACAGAGTGAATATGATGATCCAGAATTTGGCAAGAGCTTTTCAAAACTGAAGTTATGATGTCAGCAGTAAGTGTCTATGGTAGTTCAAAAGTCTTCCTGAAGCTTTCAAAGAACTTGGGAATCACACCACGAGCTCCAATAAGAAGACCAATCACCTCAATGTCTTCAAGCTGGTATTTTGCTTTGAAGTAATCAACTGTTGGCAGATAAATGTTGATCTTTTCTTTATTGACATCCTCCGGCTGGCTACTTCCCATTTCAATCCTTATGGTAGGATCAATTATATATCCTTTCTTGGTAGTCTGGGATTTATCGAAACGCACTATGCGATATTTATGCTAAAAGTAAAGTGTTGACAACTGATATTTGTTGCTGATACTTTCTCAGTTTATTTCTGACCATAATGAAACGTATCTCAAAATCAGTTTATAACTCTCTCCCCTTAGAATTGGCTTATACTGGTACCAATAATTTGCTACCAAGTTGTATCAGTTTAATTCAGACATAGAAATCATACTACACTTCTTCATAAAGCAAACTAACCTATACCGTTAACCCTGTATCATTATTTAAAGAAGGAATTTGAGATTGTAAAAAGATTGTTATAGAAATGCTTTTAATATTTACACTCTTTTGACAAAGTTTCATGTATATCTCAAAAAGTGTGTTCAGTTTCGTTTTGCATTCATACCATTTATCAATATTTAATAGATAGAATCTGTATGGCCATTATAAACATGTTGGTAGAAAAATGATAGCAATATGAGATAGCACTGACTACTTGAGATTATAGGCGTAATGTGCTAAAACTTATTTCTTATTTTACTATTTTTGTCTCATCAATGAATTTAATGGAGTTTTTGGTAGGTTATAATGTCTTCGATTTGTGTGTAAAAACAGAGAAATATACAAAAACTTAAGAACTGTAATTTTCGATATATTTTATTACTTCTGATTATGCAAAGTATTAAGCGACAGTACCATGACACAGGGCCGACCACGGGGGGGGGGGGGATACTATTCTAAGGGAGGGAGGCCCTGCCCAATTTTTAGATATTTTTTTGGGAAAAGATGACATAAAATATTTACAAAATATTTTTCAGATGAAAGAAGAACTTCGTTAACTCACATATTACTGAAATACGGTAGTTATTACGTTTTTAACAAGTACCGGTACCAGTAATCTATTATTGAAGGTTATTTCCTTCTTTGTGGAGACATTATTTATTGTCTTAATACTGTACTGATATTTAAATTACAAAATTTTAACATCCATTGAAATATTGGCGAGGGGGAAGGCCCTGACAAATGTTAGTGTTGGGTGGGTACGAGTCCTATGGGCGACCCTGCATAATACAGTAAAAATTTAACTTCGACATTTTTACGGAAATGCCAGTTTTCAGCAATCCTAATCATGAAAATATGGTTTCAGACATGTCTATTTGGCTGCCCACCCACCTGCCTGCCTGCTTGCCTGTCAGCTATTTCTCTGTCTGTTCTGTCTGTCTGTCTGTCTGTTTTTCAGTGTACAGCAATTTATTTTAAACCATTGGATAGATTTTGTTCATATTCAGAAAGTACGAATAAATGTTTCTGGAATGATACTTATGAGTAGCTAATAATTCTTGCAAAAAAATGAATAGGTCTTCATTTGAAATCAAAAACATAATGTGGGGCAATGATATAATCTGATTAATATGTCCTCAGACCCCTAAGTTTCAGAATGGTTAATTATTAGTATAGTAAACCTAATATAGTATTTATTAGCTGTCATTATAGAAAAACCTACCGGACTGACATTGTGAAAATACAAGTGTAAAATTATTTTACCGGTTATTGAAATATAAAATATTATATTACATACACCACTAAAGACAAAACAAACTGATTCCAAATACTTCTTAGAGCTTACAATCGAGAGTCAAGATAATCAAATGTAGGCCTATATCACCTAGATGAAAATTGAAATACATCAATCCCAAATAATATTTGATACTCCCTGTTTACATATAGTAAGACAAGAAGTAACTTAGTAACAATTTATGAGAAACTCTTAATATATTATAAAATAATAATAAAAATGAGAGAAAGAAAACTAACAAAACTGTAGAGCTTGGTTTTTCTAATTCAACCTTTCTTATAGAAAATATTAATGCATTTATGCAACACGTGATACTGAGTTCAATTGATTATGTAGTCAATTGTAATGAGTGCTTAAATTTTTTTACAGTGTTGTAGTCTCTTTTTCAAATTGAGGTCAGTGTAATAGTGACATTGATTAATAAGTGGGATGTTTTCTACGTTGTTCCTTCTGTTACAGTTGGATGTGTTTCGTTATGATGTTGCCATGACTGCTCCAGTGATCAACCTTGGTGGATATGTTTCACTCAATAGGAATTTGCTTTTAAATGTGAGTCTTCTGCTAAAGCTTTGCTCTACTATTAGCTATTTATGTTGTTGTTGTTTGTTGTTTTCTAATGCCAGGCATTTGATAATAAAGTCATTTGACCTCTTGCACTCCAATATTTTTCAAAGATATTATCATGGTCAGCCACTGAAGCACAGATTTTGAGGTGTTCCGAATCCATTTCTTGGTTTGAGTTGCACAATGGGCAGTTAGGGGACTGATATATTCCAATTCTATGCAGGTGTTTGGCCAAACAATCATGGCCTGTTGTCAATCTAAATGCAGATACAGACGATTTTCGTGGTAAATCGGGAATTAACTGTGGATTTTGATGCAGAGAGTTCCATTTTTCCCTTGAGATTATGTTATCAAATTTTGTTTGTTGAAGTCTAAGTATGTAGATTTAATAAATCTCTTCACAGAGTAATACATAGATTTAGTAACAGGTCTCTAAGTAGCAGTGCTGCCCTTCTTTGCTAAAGCATCCGCATTCTCGTTTCCCAGGATTCCACAATGGGATGGTATCCATTAGAATACAATTCTTTTATTGAGTGATATTAATTGAGAGAGCATTTTATTTATTTCTGCTGTTTGAGATGAAGGTATGTATCTAGAGACTATTGATAGAATAGCTGCTTTGGAGTCTGACAATATAACTGCATTCTTAAATTTATTGATGTGGCATAGAAGATTCCCGAGACTTTCACTTATTGCAACGATTTCTCCATCAAAACTTGTTGTTCCATGCCCAAGAGACCTATAAAGTGAGAAGAGACAGCACGTAACACCTGCACCTGCACCTTGTTCTCTGGAGATCAAGGATCTGTCGGTGTATAAATGAAGCCAGTTTTGTGGAGGGTACCTAATATTAATTGTTTCTAAAGACAATTGTTTCATTATTTCAGTGTTTACTTCTGATTTCAGTATTTCTTCTGTTAAATTTAGATTATATTCTATATTTAGTACAGTTAAAGGGTTTGGTTTAATTTGTAAGTTTTCTTTTAAATTCGGGATATTGATTTTCTGTTTTAATTCTTGAACCATGGATATGAAACTTTTTTGAGTTTTCAATCTACAGAGAGGACTGTATGAATGCCAATTGTTTCCTGGTAATCTGATAAGTTATTTATGTATAAACATAAGAACAATTATATAAGAAAAGCTTTAAATTATTATATTGCTATCACTGATTAATGTTCTCATATATACAAACAATATACAGAAGGAATCTAAATTCAACCGACAAACTGTATTGACAGATAGGAGGTATTATTTTAAGTATTTTTGAAATGGTAAACCACGTGCTGAAAGATAACACCTAAGATTGGTTTACATCTTACTTCACAAACAGAAAACAAAAAGTAGAAATAAATATAGGTATTGATACCAAATAGAGTAATCACAAAATTAAACTCATTCATGATTTAGGAATATTAAACATGGAGTTCTCCAGGAACCAATTGCAGGTCCACTCTAGTTTATACTCGTATTAATTATTTAGTTTCAACAGTAAATAATTTATCCCATGTAATCTTACGTGGTGGCCGGGTAGCTCAGTTGGTAGAGCAGCTGGCTACGGACTGAAAGGTCCGGGGTTCGATCCCCGGTGGTGACAGGATTTTTTCTCGTTGCCAAACTTTCAGAACGGCCCCGAGGTTCACTCAGCCTCCTATAAAATTGAGTACCAGGGGTAAAAGACGGTCAGAGTGTGGTGCCGACCACACCACCTCATTCTAGTGCCGAGGTCATGGAAAGCATGGGGCTCTACCTCCATGCCCCAAGTTCCTTCATGGCATGTTACGGGGATACCTTTTTTAATCTTACGTATTTGTAGATGATATAGATGTAATTATCTCAAGTAAAGAACAATATAATCACATTACAAACACTTCTGATGCAGTGTTAAATCTAATGAATGATTTGTTTAGTGCAAATAAACTACCACTTAGTATTAATAAAACCAGTGTAATTGAATGTAGTACACACAGTAGGAGTGGCAAACTTATATCGTACCTTGGCAAAGCACCGGCCGGGGGGGGGGGGGAGGAAAAGAAGAAAAAAAAGAAGATAATTATATATAAAAATTATAATGTGTAAAAATTATAGGCCTACTTGGTACTTGTCTATTTCATTTCTAAGTCTGCTCCTCAGTTCTTTCTCTAGAGGTCCGCAGAAGATGCTCCTTTTTCTATTAAAAACAGAGGTTAGGTGGAAACCTGATTTGTGTCGTGTATTAAAATTATTGTTTTCTTGGTCCTAAATGTATTTTGGTTTTTAATATAAAATGTCGGGGAAAGAATATACTCACAAAGTAAGGTCAATATTTCTAAATTTTGAAACATGTTTCCATATGGTGTCCTTTTGTGCACACCTGTCATTATCCTTAGGGCTTTTTTTTGTAAAATATTAATCCATATTTAGTTATAGATTGAAAGTATGCAAACTTTGCCATTTTAAGTGTATTCATATCACGAATAAAAGATAAGAATCTTGATGTACAACAGACAAAGCTGAATTTAGAACTAATATACTGGGTGTTCAGTTCAAAGTGTGTCATGGCTCGCTGTATGCCGTCATATGACTAGTCGATGAGCCTAAAGAATTCAATCTTCCTACACTTCTGCAGAGGTGTACTACCTATGTGTCAGAGAAGTTGCATAGCAAGTACGGCGTTCATTTTGAAGAGTAACCTACTTACTGATATGTACGGTAACGCCGGTAGTGGCAGGAATGTGAACTGTTTGGAAACATGTACTGAGGTGGGTTTTTTTCTTACTGTCGGGATATGGGGAGAGGATTAAGACGATTTCTTACGTATTTGTTGACATTAACTTCGACGGTCAACATGGACACTTGATTTGTGTTGTGGAATGTTGCCGTACACAACCGATGATAACAAATACCCTGCGTACGACTTGGCCGCGCAAAACACAGTTCGAAAGAGGTTATGGTAGCACACAGACCGTACAGATCGCCATCTGTTGCTACGACGTTCAAGTTATACCGTACACGTTCTCAAGTTCAGATTGAACGCCTTGATTAATAAGCAACTTCTCTGACATAAAAGCTGAAACTCGCTTCGAATCGCTGACTCATCAACAGTGACGTCATGACACACTTTGAAATGAACACCCAGTAGTCTACTCTAGAATATATGTACCGGTATTTAAATTATGAAAAATAGAAACTCTTCGTTTCTTTGTGAAATAAAATTAGGTTTGAAAGGTTTAGTGAGGAATGTCCAGAACTTCTATCTACTACAGTGGTGTCCATGTATGTAGACTACAAAAGAAAAATTCATATACATTACAATCCGTTTCTTACTCATTCATGACTGTAAGAAATTACGTCTTTTATTGAAGACCTATTCCCTTATAAATAATAATAACAATTTAATGTTTATGTTTCAGCTCATGGCAACGATGGTTTCACAGATGATAATTCTTCTTCAGTTCAGAATAGGAGCCAAACCTGATAATGTACCACAGACTGTGGTATTCAATGAGACGTGCAAGTTAATATGTAAAGAACAATGATAAAAAACACAAAAATTTGTTGTAAGTAAAATAATATTTTTTAATTATTGTAACATTTTTTCTATGAAAATGTATGAATAGCAATAATAAAGTCATAGCAATTTACAGTCTCAATGACATCTTATTAAGAACCATAACTGGAAAGTTGTGGATATCTTATATACTCTTCATTTAATATAGTAACATAATTTTCTTAAATTTAACCTTGAACATTATCTTGTCAACAAGTACTACACCCAAACAGAAGGATTGCCCATGGGATCATCCATATCTAGTATAATAGCAGAGATATTTTTACACAACATAGAACAAACATACATACTCAACAATGATCACAACAAATATGCAGACAACATAATATACTGGCACAGATACGTAGACGACATACTCATACTATACAAAGGAAACAAACGACAAATACACAAACTACACCAATACATAAACAAAATACACCCAAAACTTCAATACACACTGGAACTTGAAAACAATAACTCCATAAATTTCCTAGACATCACTATAGCAAAAGTTGACAACAAATACACCTTCAAAATATACAGGAAACCAACCACCACCACCACACACACATACACAACACATCTAACCACCCCACACAACACAAACATGCTGCATTCAGGACTATGGTACACAGATTACTCAACATACCCATGAGCCAACAATGCTACAATGAAGAAGTGAACACAATCAAATACATAGCTCAAGAAAATGGTTAAAACCCAAACATAATAGACAACATCATAAGGAAGACAAAACAAAAACTCAACAAACACACAAAACATAACACAAACACAAGAACACAAGAAATACATCATACTAACATACGAAAACAAAAGCACACATAACATCGCATCTTCATTCAGAAAACAGAAATACAACATAGCATACAGAACCTAAAACACACTACAAAGACATCTCAACACAAACAACACAAACAAATAAATACAACCACATAGGCGTATACAAACTCACATGTAATAGTTGCGACAAGTTCTACATTGGACAGACAGGCAGATCATTCCAAACACGCTACAAAGAACACATTAAAGCAATAACCAGAGGACACAATACATCTACATATGCCGAACACATAACTAATGCTAACCATACATACAATAACACAAATACAGACATGGAAATCCTACACATACCACCCAAAAATCAAAAACTCAACACACTAAAACAATATGAAATACACAGACACACTAAAACACATCCTAATCAAATTCTCAACACACAGATCAATTTCAGAACACACACACTATTTGACTCCACTTTTCAACACGCAAACGCACCCCCACAACAGGCAGCGATGTCGAGATGACGCCAAGATCTAACAGGCTCTGGTGATGATGTACAGTACACACCGAAACAGCTGTAAGTCACACGTGCTTATATAATTAACACTAGTAAGTTTGCCATTTAATCAATCAGTTGATTTAATATTGCAAAGCAAAATAAATGCAATAAATTTTATTCAGTAAACGAATTTTGCTTATAAATAGCAGAAAAATGTAGATATCGCATTCTTGATTTTTTCTGAGTTAAATATAAATATTTCAGCCAACAACAGATTTGTGCAAATATCTCAATTTTTTTCAAATTATCGGTTGGCTTATTGTTGCGTAACTCCGTCCAACTGTTTGTTCTGAAGCATTAAGTCTTGAAATGCAACATAATCCTCACTGAAAAATGTTTTCACAATAAGCATTGATTTTACGGTCTTATATGCACCTTATTTTCATATCAGTTCACAGTGAGTTCATGCGGGAGTACAGTCTTTCAGCATTTGCATTTGTACCAGAGATACTATGCATAATGAACTTCATCACTTTCTTAAATTTAGAAGCTTTTCATCAACACTTTTGAACAGACTCACCCTGACTTCACCTATATGCTTTTTTCATATTTAAGAATTTTCTTCAATTCACTATCTTCTTTGGAATTCAGGACGTTTTTCACAATTATGATCTCATCAAACAAGTGAAATTCAACAATGTTTGATCTGGTAGCAATTTGCTTCATAGTATGACCTGTTTTAAGAACATTGTATACATCCAGTGTCACCTCCAATGTTGCCAGTGTGGCGAATTCCAATGTCATCAACAGTGATGAAGATATAGTTGTAATGGAATAGCGATTGATATGTCCAGTTGTGCTTTTTCAGTCACTGACTTTCAAAAATGGAACATAACATGTCCCAAAGACCTCTTGGACAGCAGGACACATTAGCGACAAAAGGAATGTTCCCGTATTTTATGGGATGTATCGGAACCCTATTTATAAGATCAACAAAATTAACCTTCTAAGTCCTGAGACATTTGTTGTTTTATTTTTAAAGTTAAATTGAAGTCTACACTTAAAAAAAATTCACTGAAATGAGGAACAAATGCTGAAAAAATTCTGCAGGTATATTTTTCTATAATTCGGATCTCTGCACACAGGGCTGGGCAAAATACTGACATCCAAGTATTTGAAATACAAATACAAAATACTTCAAAGAATAGTATTTGAAATACAAATACAAAATACTTTTAAAAAATTAACCAAAATACATTTGTATTTCAAATACTCGAAATACATTTATATTTCAAGTACTCGATACAATATAGGCCTAAAGAAATAAGAATATTACTGAAAATCTAAAATATTATATTAACATTAAAAGTATTTTTACCTCGAAGTTTTATATAAACACTGTAACTGAACATTCTTCCTTTTCCCAGTCAGCAATGAATTGTTTTGCTATTAGATCTATGCAAAAGATAGTAAATATCAATACCTTAAAAACAATATACTTTGCATACTTCCACTCGGTAATGAGTTTTGGAATAATATTCTGGGGAAATTCCACAGATAGTAACAATATATTTCTATTACAAAAAAGAGTAATTAGAATAATAGTAGGTGCGAAATCTAGGGAGTCGTGTAGGACTATTTTCAAAAAACTACAAATAATGCCCATGGCTTGTCAGTATATCTTTTCATTAATAGTCTTCCTCGTATGCAATCGTGAAAACTTTGTAACTAATTCAACAGTTCATAGCATAAATACACGTCAAAAACAGACTTTCATACTCCATCGGCAAGTCTATCGTGCTATCAAAAAGGAGTGAGTTATATGGCAGTAAAAATGTTTAATAGCCTCCCTATCGATATAAAAAATGAAACTCAAAAGATAAAATTATTTAGGGCCAAATTAAAGAAGTACCGGTACCTAATTTCTCACGCCTTCTATTCTGTAGGTGAATTCATGACATTCAATAACACTTCATGAAATTGATACTAAAACTGTGTGTTGTACTAGTAGACTATATTGTAAATCTCGTGTGTATATATTTGATCTAGACTGTGACTATAAATTAAGATTTTATAATAGTATTAAGTTTTTTGACTTGTTCCATATTCTAGCTGTAAGCATGTATGAATACCATGGAATGTTAATAAATACAGTACAATACAATACAATACAATTATGCTACATATGAATAATTACTGCTCCCTTAAAAAAACAGATTCTTAAGAAGTTTATCAGATAAGGATCCCCTTGCTTGTGAATGAATAAATCCTGCAAAACATAACAATCTTTCTACAGGCACAGAGGAACACAGACTTGTATTATACTTTATAAAAGTTTGTTTCACTGTTGGTAATTCTCTAGAGAGCACAGGTTTGTCCCTTTGCCAATGAAAAATTGTATGAGCTCATACTCCGCAGTAGACAAGTTCTTTTCGTTTTGCTTTTCAAAATCTGTTGTACTTGAGTTGAAAACATAAGAATTGTTTTCATCGTCTGAACTGACCAAAGGTGTAGCAGAGAACTGCTCAGCTGATTTCACGTACATATTCTGTATTCTCTTCTTATCA